>NW_022436942.1:8026694-8083924 GCF_009761245.1 Sapajus apella | reverse complement strand
ATGGAACAGAACAGAGGCATCGGAGGCAACACCACACATCTACAATCCTCTGATCTTTGACAAACCTGACAAAGACAAGCAATGGGGAAAGGACTCCCTGTTTAATAAATGGTGTTAGGAAAACGGGCTAGCCATGTGCAGAAAGCAGAAACTGGACCCCTTCCTGACACCTTACGCTAAAATTCACTCCAGATGGATTAAAGACTTAAACATAAGACCTAACACCATATAAACCCTGGAAGAAAATCTAGGCAAAACCATTCAGGACATAGGCGTAGGCAAGGAGTTCATGACCAAAACACCAAAAGCATTGGCAACAAAAGCCAAAATAGAGACATGGGACCTAACCAAAGTCCAGAGCTTCTGCACAGCAAAAGAAACAGTCATTAGAGTGAATCAGCAACCAACAGAATGGGAAAAATTTTTTGCAGTTTGCCCTTCTGACAAAGGGCTGATATCCAGAATTTACAAAGAACTAAACAGATTTACAAGAAAAAAACAAACACGCTCATTCAAAAGTGGGCAAAGGATGTGAACAGACACTTTACAAAAGAAGACATACATGAGGCCAACAAACATGAAAAAATGCTCATCATCACTGGTCATTAGAGAAATGCAAATCAAAACTACATTGAGATACCATCTCACTCCAGTTAGAATGGCGATCATTAAAAAATCTGGAGACAGATGCTGGAGAGGATGTGGAGAAATAGGAACACTGTAACACTGTTGGTGGGAGTGTAAATTAGTTCAACCATTGAGGAAGACAGTGTGGCAATTTCTCAAGGACCTAGAAATAGAAATTCCATTTGACCCAGCAATCCCATTACTGGGTAGGTATCCACCAGCAATCCCATTACTGGGTATGTATCCAAAGGATTATAAATCATTCTACTATAAGGACACATGCACACGAATGTTCATTGCAACACAGTTTACAATAGCAAAGACCTGCAACCAACCCAAATGCCCATCGATGATAGACTGGACAGGGAAAATGTGGCACATATACACCATGGAATACTATGCATTGATAAAAAATGATGAGTTTGTGTCCTTTGTAGGGACATGGATGAACCTGGAAGCCATCATTCTCAGCAAACTGACACAGGAGCAGAAAATCAAACACCACATGTTCTCACTCATAGGCAGGTGTTAAACAATGAGAACGCATGGACACAGGGAGGGAAGCACTACACACTGGGGTCTGTTGGGGGGAAATAGGAGAGGGACAGCGGGGGGTGGGGGTTGGGGGATGATGGCATGGGGAGAAATGCCAGATATAGGCGAGGGGGAGGAAGGCAGCAAATCACACTGCCACGTGTGTACCTATGCAACAATCTTGCATGTTCTTCACATGTACCCCAAAACCTAAAATGCAATTAAAAAAACCCAAAATATCATTTTTAGTGCCATCCTTCTCTTACCAGTCTTTTAAGAAATTGACATGTACTTCACATACCACAAAATGCAGCAATTTAAAGTGTACCATTCTTTGGCGTTTGTTTGTTTCTGAGATGTTTGTCTTGCTCTGCCACCCATGCTGGAGTATATGGTGTGATCTTGGCTCACTGCAACCTGTGCTTCCCAGATTTAAGCCATTTCCCACCTCAGGCCCTGAGTAGCTGGGGTTAAAGGCACTCATCATTGTGCCTGGTTAGTTTTTGTATTTTTTGTAGAGACAGGGTTTCACCATGTTGGCCAGGCCGGTCTTGAACTCCTGACCTCAGGTGATCTGACTGCCTCAGCCTTGCAAAGTACTGGGATTACAGGTGTGAGCCACTGCACCAGCCCCATATTCTCAGTTTTTAATTGTTCCATCAAAAAAGTAGGAAGCCCACATATTACTTTTCTATTTATCTGATGTTAATAGAGCTTTCTTATAATTAATATTTACATATATTTTTTTCATCCTTTTTTCATCTTATCTGTGTTTTTGTATTTAAAGGGTGCCTCTGCTATACATTATATAGGTGGATCATGTTTTTGTTTGTGTTTCTTAAAATTCAATCTTCACTGTTTCAGTCTCACTTGGAGTGTTTATTTCACTTAAGGTTCAATGGAATTTCTAATGTATGCCATTTGTGTTCTGTCACCCAGGCTGGAGCAGTGGTGTGATCTCGGCTCACTGCAACCTCCACCTCCCGGATTCAAGTGATTCTCCTGCCTCAGCCTCCCAAGTAGCTGGGATTACAGGTGTGTGCCACCATGCCTGGCTAATTTTTTGTGTGTGTTTTTAGTAGTGAGCCTGCGTGCCTGGCCTATTTCTCTTTTGTTTTTTGTTGCTCCTTTCCTGCCTTCTTTTGGATAAATGGAGTGATTCTTCACATATCCTTTCATCTCTAGTGGCTTTTTGGCTGCATCTCTTTGCTCTATGTTTTTAGCTATATATGCTTTCTTTGGCAGTTGTTCTAGGGATTACAACAAACACCCTAACTTTTCACAGTTCACCTGCAGTGCTTATGACACCACTTGGGCAATAAGGCAATGAAAAGGAATGAAGCACAGACATGGGCCACATGTGGGTGAGCCTGACACTTTATGCCAAGTCCAAGCAGCCAGTCACAAAGGGCCACATATAGCGTGATCCCATTTTTATGAAATGTCCAGAATGGGAAAATCCAGAGAGACAGGTGACCGGATTACTGGTCACCTAGTGCTGGGGAGAGGGGAAGGAAGAATTGGGAGGCGTGATGACTAAGGATAACAAGTTTCCTTGTTAGGGAAATGAAAATGTTCTAAAATCAATTGTGGTGATGGATGCACCATTATGTGAGTAAACAAAGAGCCACTCATTTTGACACTTTATTTTTATTTCTTTATTTTGGAGACAGTCTCACCCAGTTGCCTAAACTGCAGTGCAGTGGCATGATCTTGACTCACTGCAACCTACACCTCCTGGGTTCAAGTGATTCTTCTGCCTCAGCCACCCAAGTAGCTAGGATTATAGGCATGCGCCACCACACCCAACTAATTTTTTGTTTTTTGAGACAGAGTCTTGCTCTTGTCACCCAGGCTGGAGTGGAGTGGCGTGATCTCAGCTCACTGCAACCTCTACCTTCCAATTTCAAGTGACTCTTCTGCCTCAGCCTCCCATGTAGCTGGGATTACAGGTGCCTGCCACTACATTGGGCTTTTTTTTTTTTTTTTTTTTTGTATTTTTAGTAGAGATGGGGTTTCACCATGTCGGCCAAGTTTGGTCTCGAACTCCTGACTTCAGGTGATCTACCCACCTTGGCTTCCCAAAATGCTGAGATTACAGGTCTGAGCCACTGCATCTGGCTCCATAAGGTAAATTTATGTTTACTTTTTAAGAAACTGCCAAACTGTCTTTTGGAGTGGCCAGGCTGTCTTATGTTCCCCCAGCATCTGTGAAGGCTCCACTTCCACACACCCCCACTTGATATTGATTGTGACTTTTTGTTTGTTTGTTTGTTTTTTGAGATGGAGTCTCGCTCTGTCACCCAGGCTGGAGTACAGTGGCGCAATCTCGGCTCACTGCAACCTCTGCCTGCGGGTTCAAGCAATTCTCCTGCCTCAGCCTCTCGAGTAGCTGGGACTACGACACAGGCCACCATGCCTGGCTAATTTTTCTTGTATTTTTAGTAGAGACAGGGTTTTACTATGCTGTTCAGGCTGGTCTGAAACTCCTGACCTCGTGATCCACCCACCTCGGCCTTCCAAAGTGCTGGGATTACAGGTGTGAGCCACCACATCTGGCTGTGACATCTTTTTTAATGTTGAACCTTTCTCAATAACATGTGCAGAATGGCTTTCTTTGCATTCAAAGTGTTTCATTGAAAGATTTCTTCATATGGATTGTGTGTGTATATTTTAGCACATTTATTGCTGAGAGTTTTGTTTTTTGGGGGGGTGTTGTTGCAAATGGGATGTTTTCTTCTCTTTTCTAACTGCTTGTTTGTACATAGGAAGACTGCCTGAGGCCAGGCTTGGCTCAGGCCTGTAATCCTAGCATTTTGGGAGATTGAGGCAGAAGGATTGCTTGAGCCCAGGAGTTTGAGACCAGCCTGGGCAGCATAGTAAGACCTCATCTCTATTTTTTTTTTTTTTTTTTTTTGAGACAGGGTCTTTCTCTGTCACCCAGGCTGGAGTGCAGTAGTGCAGTTCTGGCTCACTGCAACCTCCACCTCCCAGATTCAAGCAATTCTGTTGCCTCAGCCTCCCGACTACCTGGTATGACAGGTATGTGTCACCACACCCAGCTAATTTTTGTATTATTAGTAGAGTCAGCGTTTTGCCATGTTGGCCAGGCTGGTATCGAACTCCTGGGCTCAAGCAATCCACCTGCCTTGGTCTACCAAAGTGCTGGGTTTACAGGTGTGAGCTGTGCCTGGCCCCATCTGTATAGTTTAAAAATTAAGAAAAAGAAGGCTGTTTAGTATATTCCTTTGTACCTAACCCCTTAGCAAAATCTGTCTGCCTCATTTTTTCAGAGTAAATGTAACTTTTTCACCTACTTTTTTTCTTTAATGTCTTACTTTCCTCGCCTAGTTGCGTCAGCTAGGGCTTCCAAAATAACAGTGGTAACAGAAGGCATTCTTTTGTTCCAAAGGCTGATGGAGGCTTCTATTGCTTCCATCCCTTACAAATAGTGCTGGGCTTTGGCTTGATGGATGCGTGTCTGGGTGTTATTTCCTTTATAGTGTGTAATATAAGGAGGTATCCCTCTTTCTAATTTGATAAGTTTCTTTTACAAATTTTGTAGTAAATTTTGTCAAATGCTTTTTCATCTATGGATGATTATGATTTTTAACATATTAATATAAATGAAATGAAAAGATGTTCTAATTTTGAGCCATCCTTTTCACACTGTACAAGTCTCACGTGGTTTAGGTAACTTTAAAAGTCCCAGTGGGGGTTTATCTGCTAATATTTTATTTTGGATTTTCATACATTGATTTTTATGTAAACATCTTGTTTTGTTTTAGAGATAGGGCCTTGCTATGATGTCCAGGCTAGAGTGCAGTGATGTGATCACAATTTATTGTAATTTTAAACTCCTGGGCTCAAGTGATCCTCTCACCTCAGCCTCCTGGGTAGCGCCTGGCTAATTTTTAAATATTTTGTAGAGACAGAGCCTTGCTATATTATCTAGGCTGCAGTTCAGTGTACATTGTAGATGTGAATATTTATTGGTCTTTCTGCTGGAATCATTCCCTCTCGCATCTGTTTGTTTTTAAATTCTGGGCACGCACACACACTCCACCCGCACATCCTAACTGCAAAATATTGATGTTGTCCAACCTGCCTTGAGAAGGGAGAACTGTTTTTCCCTGTTTGTATCTCTGCTGGTGTCCAGTCTACTGCTGTGTTTTTGGTAAATACTTGACCCACAGAATGTGGGAGGCAGGAAGGGAAGGCTTCTGCATTTCCTCTGTGGACTCGACATCATGGATCCATTTAGCATATTGGGAAATCAGCAGGTCAGGTGGCTGCACACTCTAGTTGCCTCTGACTCTGAATTGCTCAGGGCCCCCTGCGTGCCAGTGATTTGCTTTTCTTTGTGAGTTGTCTCTTCATTCATATTCCTAGGCCGAGTTCCCCAAAACAGTGGCTAGCACAGCACCTATAACAGTTGTGGGTGTATTTCTGATCTTGCATGACCTGATTTACAGGGTATTTTGAACAGGAGCTACCTATTATGGCTTGGGATATGGCTAAAGTTTACTTGACTTTCTTTCATAAAGTAACTGGTAGAATATGTGGCATAAGGCTATTATTGCAAAGCAGAAGTGGTGGGGGATGATTGAGCTTGGGCAGCCTTGGGAGGCAGACAGGCCCGCATCAGCACCGTCCTGGCCATTTGTGGGTTATTTGACCTTGGGGGAATCCCCTCAGCTCTCTGAGCCTTTGTTTCTTCTCTCATTAAGGAGATCATCCATTCCTCATTAGACTATTGTGAGGCTTAAGATCAAACATCTTTCAAGGCACTTGGAGCAGTGCCTGGGCTCTAGGGTCTTTAGGCTGTAACCATAGCAAACACTCAGATCCCAGCCACCTTCCCTTCTCTTCCCTCCAGTGTGGGAATGTGGAGGACCAACCTTCTCCTTCCCATTTACCCTGGAATTCTTTCTTCTAAACTTCATCTAGCACCTGCTGTGCACCAGGGATTCATGGGTGGGGAGGCCAGGGACAGCTGAGCGTGGCATCTGGCCTTCAGCTTGCCTCAGTCCCCGTGGCTGACACCTGGCCCTTTGCTCTGGAATCTGGACCCTACAATCTCCTACCAAAGGCTCAACCCAAAGAGGGCTCAAGGGCACCCCCTATCTGTGAGCAGATTCTGTAACTACCCACATCTCCCCATCTCTTGAGTGGATGATCAGCCCCAGCAATCCAGAGACACATTCTTGGATTCTGCCAGCCTTATTTTTCAGTTGAAAACTCAAAGGAAAAGGTCATGTTCCCAAAGAAATTAAAACATTTTGAATGCTGTAGCCTGGGTGCCCACGTTCACAGGTACCCCCACCAAAACAGAGGCCCTCCAAAGCATCAGTCCCAGTGTGTCTACCCCAAAGAAAGCAGCTCTCTACCTGGGCTTCTGAAGGGCTATCAGTTCTCCTCAAAGAACCTCCTGCCTCAGGAGACCCCTGGATCAGGCAGGGAAAGCCAGGACCAGGCAGCTGAGAACCCAGCTTTGTGTCTCCCTCCACGCAGTCAGCATTCCAAAGCAGTGGCTTCCCACATGGCTGTTGAATAAGTGAATAAATACCTTGGACATGAACAGGAGCCAGGTAGAGCTCTCTCTGCAGGGCTGGGACTCGCTGGCCGCACTGTCTCCTGGTTTACAGTGGAGGTATGGAGGAAGGGGGAGAATTACCCAGACCTGTGGGAGAGTTTCATGTCCTCAGAAGTATTTTGAGCACAATGGCAAGCAGCTCTTCTTCCCTGCATTTGCAGCACATGTGGTTCTGAGTTTCCCGGCATTCCATGCTGGTTATTCTGTCCCAGCCAAGAATCTTGCCCTTGTCAAGGAGCTGGAATTAGAGTAGAAACTGAAGGAGTTTGAAGTCTTTGGCAGCCTAGTGCTGGCTTAGACAAAATCTCAAACTGTAAAGAAGAGAGAAGAGAAGTGAGGCCAGGCTATGGGCCCCAGAGGAGAGGGGCCCCTGCTGTTTCCTGAAATAAATTATGCCAGGGCCCCTATTACAGCCCCTGGCCCTCCTTATTAAAAGGACAACTCTCCATCCACTCCCACCCATCTCCCTCTCCCCTTTCTGTAAGAGCAGCAGGGATGGGTCGATGAGTCCCTACACCTTCCAGGCCTTTGCAGGCAGTGGTGTTAGGCCCAGCCTGCTGAGTTTCTAGGAAATCGAACAAGCATCTATGGAGCACTCACTCCATGTCAGGCTCTGCCACCAGTACCCTGGAGACAGAAGACCAAGACATACTTCCCAGCCCAGGGGAGGGTGGAACATTAGCACACGATGCATTGAGAGCTCAGGATGCATCCAACCCAAAGTGCAGGCTAAAGGGAACTCTCACTGTGTGGGTGGGATCTTCAGTGCAGCTTGCATTGGAGGCTGCTCTACTGTTTCCCCATCAAGTGTGGTGGGCAAGGGCACAGACTGGACACTCAGAGCTACCAGGGTAAGGAAGCACTCTTGTATCCCTCATCTGCTAGAAGAACTGTTTAAAATATGGGATTTATTTAATTTTTTTGAGATGGAGTCTCACCCTGTCACCCGGGCTGGAGTGCAGTGGATCACTGCAACCTCTGCCTTCGGGATCAAGCAATTCTGTCTCAGGCTCCTGAGCAGCTGAGATTACAGATGGCTGCCACCACACCCAGCTAATTTTTGTATTTTTAATAGAGATGGGTATGGCCAGGCTGGTCTCCAACTCTTGATCTCAAGTGATCGGCCCGCCTCGGCCTCCGAAAGTGCTGGGATTACAGGCGTGAGCCACTGCACCCTGCTGTTTATATTTTTGAGATGGAGTCTCGCTCTGTTGCCCAGGCTGGAGTGCAGTGGTGCAATATTGGCTCACTGCAACCTCTGCCTGCTGGGTTCAAGTAATTCCCCTGCCTCAGCCTCCTGAGTAGCTGGGACTACAGGCATGAGCCACCACGCCTGGCCAGGAAGTGCCCTTCTTTCCCTCATCTGCTAAGAGCACTGTCTAAAAGATGAGCTTTAGGTAGCCTTTTCTGCCGTTTCTTTCTACTACATTCTGGTTCTTTTTCAGTATGTAATTTTCAGTAATTAGTAAATTAGTTAATTGGCTAAATTAATTACTGAACTACAAATTTAGTGATTAGTAATTTTAATAATTTCTGGTTCCCTTCTGAAATCTATAATCTCTGTCTAATAAGCCTACTATCTGAGTCCTGTAGGCCTGTGTCTATTATTGTCTGTTAGTGCTAGTTTTTACACTTAGAATTTTACCTCCCTAAGAGTGGTTTTTATAACTACGGTGTTCATAATCGTATCATCATGCCCAGCACGGAGGTGCTCAATAAATGTACATTTCCAATGTCTAAAATTTTCAATGTGGTAAAACACAAAAAATTTACCAGAACCATTTTAAAGTACATATTTCAGTGCAAGTACATTCATATTTTTGTGTAGCCAAACTCTGGAACTCACTAAATCCTGCCAAACTGAAACTCTGTCCCCATCGAATAAGCCATTATTGCTCTCTCCCAGCTCCTGGCCGCCACGACTCTACTTTCTGTCTCTGTGAATCTGATTACTCTAGGTCCTTCATATAAGTGGAATCATACAGTATTTCTCTTTTTGTGACTGGCTTATTTTACTTTGCATAACATCCTCAAGGTTCATCCATGTGCTAGCATGTGTCAGAATTTCCTTCCTTTTTAAGGCTGAATAATGTTTGACTGTATGGAGAGACCACATTTATCTTTCGATAGACACTCGGGTTGCTGCTATCTTTTGGCTGCTGTGAATAACGCTGTGCCAAGACCTGCTCAGCCATGGAGCAACCCAGGTGGCATTGAAGGAATTAAGAAACAGAGACACAGGCCAGGCACAGTGGCTCACGCCAGTAATCCAGCACTTTGGGAGGCCGAGGCGGGAGGATCATGAAATCAGGAGATCAAGACCATCCTGGCCAACATAGTGAAACCCCATCTCTTCTAAAAGTATAAAAATTAGCTGGGCTTGGTGGTGCATGCCTGTAATCCCAGCTACTTGGGAGGCTAAGGCAGGAGAATCGCTTGAACCAGGGAGTCGGAGGTTGCAATGAGCCGAGATTGCACCACTGCACTCCAGCCTGGCAACAGAACAAGACTCTCTCTAAAAAAAAGAAACAGACACAGAAATAGATGGCAAAAGGTGGGTTCAGAGTGGAACACCAGGGGTCCCATAGCATTTCCAGATGGGAGTCCAGAGCAGACTGACCTATGTATTTATTCTTGACTTTCCAGTGACAAGTTTTACAAGTGGATGCCGTGTTCTTTCACTGCTTAAAGGTAAACTAACCAGGCAGCTAGTGTATGTTTACTATAGGTTAAAGGCAAACTAGAAAGCGCTCATTATGAGGGAACAAAGGAAAGGGTCACATATCCTGTGTTCAAAGAACTAATTCATCTGGTGTGAGACATATTTATATTGGTTACTCTTTTATAGTGCTTTGAGCAGTTTTCTGCTGTAGGGGGCTGACTAGGTTTTCCTTGCTGCTGCTCTCGGTAGGATTTCTCAGCAAACAATATGATTTCTCACACATGTCAGAGTTTGCTCTCAAAAACGCTGCTATGAACATCAGTGTATAAATGTGTGAGGCCCTTTCAATTTTAGGGGGTACATACCCAGAAGTGGAAATGCTGGATTATATGATAATTCTTTGTTTTGAGACAGTCTTGCTCTGTCACCCAGGCTGGAGTGCAGTGGTTCAATCTTGGCTCACTGCAACCTCTGCCTCCTGGGTTCAAGTGATTCTTATCCCTGAGCCTCCTGAGTAGCTGGGACTACAGGCCTGCACCACCACACCCAGCTAATTTTTATATTTTTAGTAGAGATGTGTCACCATGTTGGCGAGGCTGGTCTCGAACTCCTGACCTCAAGTGATCCGCCCACCTCTGCCTTACAGAGTGCTGGGATTACAGGCATGAGCCACCATGCCCAGCCTCTCCACATGGTTTTGGTTTGAGTTTCCCTAATAATTAGTGGTGGTGAGCATCTTTTTATGTGCTTATTGGCCATTTGTAGCTCTTATTTGGAGGACTGTCTATTCAAGTCCTGTGCACATTTTTGAACTGTGTTAGTTGGGTTTTTGTTGTTGCACTGTGAGAGTGCTTTACATATTCTAGATGGGAACTCTTTAACATAGAATTTGCACATCTGTACTGTCATTCTGTTGGTTGCCTTTTCACTCTGTTAATAGTGTCCTATGCAATCCAATTTGTCTACTTTTCCTTTTGTTGTTTGTGCCTTTGTCATCATATCCAAGAAATCATTGCCAAAGGAAGCTCTCCTATGTTTTAAGAGTTGTTGGCTGGGCATGGTGGCTCACGCCTGTAATCCCAGCACTTTGGGAGGCTGAAGCAGGTGAATCACGAGGTCAGGAGTTCAAGACCAGCCTGACCAAGATGGTAAAATCCCATCTCTATGTAAAATACAAAAATTGGCTGGGTGTGGTGGTGGGTGCCTGTATTCCCAGCTACTTGGCAGGCTGAGGCAGAGAATTGCTTGAACCTGGGAGCTGGAGGTTGCAGTGAGCCAAGATCATGTCACTGCACTCCAGACTGGGTGACAGAGCAACACTTCGTCTCAAAAAAACAAGAGTTGTATAGTTTTAGATCTTGCACTTGGGTCTTTGATTCATTATTGAGGTTTTCTTTTTTAAATATGGTATAAGGTAAGGGTTTAACTTCATTCTTTTGCCTGTGGATAGCTAGTTTTCCCACACCATTTGTTGAAAGACTGTCCCTTCTCTGATTGAATAATCTTGGCATCCTTATTGAACTTATTTGACCGTATGTGTAAGGGTTTCCTTCTGCACTCTGTATTCCATTCCACTGGTCTCTGTAGGTCTTTACTGCCATACCACACTTTTGACCACTGTAGCATTTAATAATACATTTTGAAATTGGGAAGTAAAAGACTTCCTACTTTGTTATTCCTTTTCAAGATTGCTTTGGCCATTTGGGATCTTGAGATTGCATATAAACTTTACACAATTTATAAGGATGGATTTTTTCTATAGTTGAAGAAAAAATGTCACTGAGATTTTGAGATTAATTACACTAAACCTGTAGATCACTGAGTCGTATTGACATCTTAACAAAACTAAGCCTTATAATCTATAAATATGAGATGCCTTTACATTTGTTACACAACTGGTCTCTGCAACTCTAAATCCTGCCAAAGTCTTTGCCTCCTGGTTGAGTTTATTCCTATTTTATTCTTTTTGATGCTATTGTAAACAGACTTTTTTCTTTTTTTTTTTTTTTTCAAGATGGTGTCTCACTATGTTGCCCAGGCTGGAGTACAGTGGCTATTCACAGGCATAATCATTATAAAAATGGACAGCTTTAACCTCCCAGGCTCAAGCTATCCTCCTGTCTCAGCTTCCCAAGTAGCTAGGACTATAGGCTTCCACAACCAAGCCCAGCAGGAACTGTTTTCTTAATTTCCTTCTTGGATTGTTGACTGTTAGTGTGTAGAAATGCAACTGACTTTTGTATGTTGATTTCACAATCCTGAAACTTGGACAAATTATTAATTCTAACAGTTTTTTTCATGCTGTCTTCAGGATTTTCTACAAAGATGATCATGTCATTTGTTAACAGAGAAAATTTTACTTCTTCCCTTCCAATTTGGATGCCTCTTCTTTTTCCTTTCTTCCTTAATAGCTCTGGCTAGGATTTGCAGTATTATGAAAGCAGGTATCACTGTTTTATTCCTCATCTTGGAAAATTTTGTCTTTCATCATTGAGAATGATGTTAGCTGGGGGTTGTTCATATGACCTTTATTACATTGAGATTGTTTCTATTTCCAGTCAGTACGTTTTTAATCATGAAAGGATATTAAACTTTGTTAAATGCTTTTTGGTACTAATTGAAACAAATAGTCACTAGTGTTTTTTCTTTCATTCTGTTAATGTGATATCTTACATTGATGTTTATAGGGTAACTACCTTTGGATTCCAGGAATAAATCTCACTTGATCATGTTGTATAATCCTTCTATGATGCTGTTGCATTCTCCTTATTAGTATTTTCTTGAGAACTTTTGCATGTGTATCGGTCAGGGATAGTGGTCTGTTCTTCTGCTGCGTTGTCCGCCTTTGGTATCAGTAATCCTGGCCTCACAGAATGAGTTTGGAGGTATTCTTACCTCAGTATTTTGGAAGATGATGAGTAGGATTGGTACTGATTCTTTAAATGTTTGGTACAAGTCACCCACGAAGCCATCTGTTCTTGTACTTTTCTTTCTTGTCAAGTTTTTGGTCACTGATTCAATCTCCTTGGTAGTTACAGGTCTGCTTTTCAATCTTCTATTTCATTTATTTCTGTTCTAACCTTCATTATTTCCTTCCTTCTCCTAGCTTTGGGTTTAGGCTGTTCTTTTTCTAATAATTTAAGGTACAAAGTTAGGATTTTGGTTTGAGAGCTTTTCCTTTTTCTTTTGACAGAGGGTCTTGCCACGTTGCTTTAGCTAGTCTCAAACTCCTGGGCTCAAGCAATCTCCTGGCCTCAGCCTTCCAAGCAGCTGGGATTATAGAACAGTGTCACTAGGCCTGGCTGCTGCTTTTATTTATTTATTTATTTTGTGGTGGCTGAGGGCAATGGAGTCTAGCTGTGCTGCCCAGGCTGGAGTGTATTGGTACAATCTCGGCCCACTGCAAACTCCTCCTCATGGGTTCAAGTGATTCTCCTGCCTTAGCCTCCCAAGTAGCTGCGATTATAGGCACTTGCCACCATGCCTGGCTAATTTGTATGTTTTTAGTAGACACAGGGTTTCACCATGTTAGCCAGGCTGGTCTTGAACTCCTGACATCAGGTTATCTGCCTGCCTTAGCCTCCCAAAGTGCTGGGATTACAGGTGTGAGCCACCGCCCCCGGCCAGCTTTCTTTAATGTAAGCATGCACAGCTATAAATTTCCCTTCTAGCACTGCTTTTGCTGTATCCCATAAGATTTGATAAGTTGTTTTGTCTCAAAATATTTCTAATTTTCCTTATTATTTTTCTTTGATCCATAAGTTTCGTAGTATGTTGTTTAGTTCCCATAGATTTGTGGATATTCTGGTTTTCCTTCTGTTATTATGATTTTAGTCATTTAAAATGTATTAAATCTTGCTTTGAGGCCTAATATATGGTCTTTCCCAGAGAACATTCCACTTGTACTTTGAAGAATGTGTATTCTGCTGTTGGGTGAAGTCATCTGTGTAGGTCTGGTAGGTCCAATTCATCTATAGTATTGTTCAAGCCCTGTTTCCTCCTTGATCTTCTGTCTGGGTGTTGTATCCATTATTGAAAGAGTTATTAGGCCAGGCACAGTGGCTCATGCCTGTAATCCCAGCACTTTGGGAGGCTGAGGGGGTTGATCACTTGAGGTCAGGAGTTCGAGACCAGTCTGGCCAACATGGTGACCCCCTGTCTCTACTAAAAAAAGCTGGGGCTTGGTGGCATACACCTGTAATCCCAGCTACTCTGAGGCCAAGGCACGGGAATCATTTGAATCCAGGAGGTTGCAGTGACCTGTATCACGCCACTGCACTCCAGCTTGGGCAACAGAGAGAGAAGTCTGTCTCAAAAAAAAAAAAAAAAAAACAAAGTGAGGTGTTGAAATCTCCTACAATTATCGTAGAACTGTCTGTTTCTCCTTTCATTCTGTTTGCTTCATATATTTAGGAGCTCTGAGGTGTGTTGCATGCACATTTATAACTGTTACATCTTTTTGGTGAATTGACTGTTATTATCTCTTATAAAAGCTTTTGACCTTCAGTCTATTTAGTCTGATATCAGTGTAGCTGCTCCTTTTTTTTTTTTGGTTACCATTTGCATGGAGTATCTTTTTTCATCCCTTTACTTTCAACTTATGTGTAAGTCTCTTACAGTCTTTCGAATGTGGAATTCATTTGTATTGTTAAAGATTAGCATCTGACCTAACTCACTAGCCTGGTGGGTGACTGTGCCATGAGGCCCACACCAAAGGGCTCAGTGAGCACTTGCTCTGGGAGGACTCCAGCACGCCATTTTTGGGGCCTCCCGGTGCCACGCTGTGGGTTGTTTTCTGCATGGCTTATAGTTTGTTTTCTCTCTCATTTCCTCCCTTCTGCCTTCCTTTGTGTTTTTTTGTGTGACACATTTAGAATCCCTTCTCATTTTCTTTTGTGTACATTCTATAGATATTTTCTTTGTAATTACAAATGAGGATTACACAAAATATCCTGAAGTTATAGCAATCGATTTTAAACTAAGTTCAATCACATACAAATACTCTACTCCTTGACAGCTCTGCCCCCTCCTATGTTGTTGATGTCACGAAGTATATTTTAGAGAGAGGGTCTCACTCTGTCACCCAGGCTGGAGTGCAGGACACTGTCATAGCTCATTGTAACCTCAAGCCCCTGGACTTAAGGGATCCTCCATAGCTGAGACTACAGGTACATACCACCATGCCTAATTTTTTAAAATAAATTATATATTTTACATAGACTTATGGTTACTCATCTCTTTGAAATCCAATAAAATAATTAAAGTCAGAGACATGAATCAAAATTACAATAATAAAGGTCTTTATATGTGGCTTCAAATTTCCACATAGCATCCTTTTGTTTTGACTTGAAGGACTCTCTTTAGCATTTCTTGCAGGGCAGGTCCAAATGTAATGAACTCTCTCAGCTTTTGTTTATCTGAGAATGTCTTAATTTCTCTGGTCAGGTGCGAGGTGGGAGGATCACATGAGGTCAGGAATTTCAGATCAGCCTGGCCAACATGGTGAAAACCCATCTCTTCTAAAAATACAAAAACATGGTGGCAGATGCCTCTAATCCCAGCTACTTGGAAGGCTGCACCACTGTACTCCAGCCTGGAGGACAGAGCAAGACCCTATCTCAAAAAAATAGTAAAAAGTGTGTTAATTTCTTCCTTTTTCTTATGAGAGTTCATAAAATACCTTTATTTTGTAACTTACAACCTGTGGCTCACACATGTACTCCCAGCACTTTGGGAGGCCAAGGCAGGCGGATCACAAGGTCCAATGTTTGAGACCATCCTGGTCAACATGGTGAAACCCCGTCTCCACAAAAAACACAAAAAAATTAGCTGGGCATGGTGGCATGTGCCTGTAATCCCAGCTCCTCGGGAGGCTGAGGCAAGAGAATTGCTGGAACCTGGGAGGCGGAGGTTGCAGTGAGCTGAGATTGTGCCACTGCACCCCAACCTGAGCAACAGAACAAGACTCTGTCTCAAAAAAATAAATAAACCCTAAGAGGAAGGGAGAGGACCTTAACTGCAGATAATAGTCCATTGTTACCCTGTGGCTATAAATCTTCTGAGTTGCTTATCCTCCCAGATGTTCTTATCTCCCAGTTTTGTATTTACATGGTCAAAACAATGAATGCTTCTGCTTGATTCACAGATTCTCCAAGCTTCCCGTGGAGCCACACCACTTCCTATCTTGGCACTTCATGAGTCCAAGGCTGCTTCCTGAGAACATCTGGTTGGTAGACAGTGACATTAATTCCTGCCTCTAAGCCTAGCTTTGCCAGCACTTGCCCTCTATTCTCAGAAGCCACAACCTTTTTGGTACTAGAATGGTACTTTTTATAGTACACTCATAAGTGGATGCTGAAATCACAACCTGGCCATTTGGATGTTCAACTAATGCTTTATGCTGCAGGGTCCTTGGAACTCACCAACCCATGCCAGAAATCACTGGAGCTCAGGTGTGTAGTGCTACCTTGTTTCTCTATGGCTGGGATTGTAAACATTGTTCATGTGTTTATTTCTCAGTTTTTACTTTGGAGGTTTTGTTTTGTGAGACAAGGTCTCACTCTGTCACACAGCCAGGAGTGTGACGATGGCTCACTGCAGCCTTGACCTCCTGGATTCAAGCCAGCTCACCTCAGCCTCCCGAAGTGCTAGGAGTACAAGTGTGAGCCACTGCACCTGGCCTCCCTCTGAGCTTTGAGTTCTTTATACATTCTAGAGATGAGTCTCTGTAGATGAGTCTTTGGTCTGATAGGTGGTTTGTAAACATTTTTCCCAATCTGTAGCTTATCTTTCCATTTTCCTAATAGAGTTTTTCAGAGAGCAAAAATATGGTCCATCTTGCAAATACTCTGCTGCTGTAGCAGGAAAGCAGAGAGTTACTCAAGTGGATGTATCCCTTGAGTAAGTGTCCATTTGTGGTAAAGATATCTCTAGGCAGATCAGTGCTGAGAGGTTATTTCATTAAGTAATAGTTGAGCTGGGTATAAATTCTAACCTCATGCTTATTTTCTCTTATTCCACTGTCTTCTGTTGCTGCTGGTGGGACAGCAATTGTGAACATGTTCTTCCTTCTTTCCACCCTCCTCGGTTGCTTTTAGGACCTTTTCTTTGTCTTTTCTGCAATTTTGTTTTGCTGGGTCTAGGTATGGATGGATTTATTGTATTGGGGATTATGCATCCTGTGTCCTGTTTCTGTTTTCATTCTGGAATTTTTCTTGAGACAGACTCTCTGCCACCAGGCTGGAGTGCAGTGGCGAGATCTCAGCTCACTGCAACCTGAACCTCCTAGGTTCAAGCGTTTCTCCTACCTCAGCCTCCTTAGTAGCTGGAATTACAGGCGTACATCACCACGCCTGGCTAATCTCTGTATTTTTAGTAGAGACGGAGTTTCACTATGTTGGCCAGGCTGGTCTCGAACTCCTGACCTTAGGTGATCTACTCATCTTGGCCTCCCAAAGTGCAGGGATTACAAGGATGAGCCACCACACCTGGCCTGGAATTTCTTGGAGACACGTTGGATCCTCTCATTTCATCCTCCATTTGTCATATTTTCCAATTGATTAATTGTCTCTTCTGTTGAATTCATTAAATTTTAAATGTCTGTGAATGGCAGCCACTAATTCTGGCATCTGTAGCTCTTGGAAGTCCACTCCTCTTATTGCCACTGACTTAAATGCCCTTTGAGTGGGGTTTTGGCTGTGGCAATCATATGCAGCACTGGCTGAAGAATCTCTCACCATGTGGGCTCTGATGTTATCTCAAGGTAGCTAGTGTTAGAACTGAAGTAGAGGGACACTCCGGTAGTGAGGACAAACCCCACACATTTGCTCACAGAAGTCATCTTCTGTGTTGATGATGGTTGGTTGTGGTATGAGAGCAGAAGGAAAACAGGGGCTGAGCATCTTCCCTAAACAGTGGTGTACATTAAAATCCCTAATGAGGCTGAGCACAGTGACTCATGCCTGTCATCCCAGCACATTGGAGGCCAAGGCAGGCAGATCACCCAAGGTCAGGAATTCATGACCAACATGGCCAAACCCCATCTCTACAAAAATAGATGCCTGTATTTTTGGGAGGCTGAGGCAGGAGTATTGCTGGAACCTGGGAGGGTGGAAGTTGCAGTGAGGTGAGATTGCACCACTACACTCCAGCCTGGGCAGTTCATAAATAAGAGATATAATTGACTCAGTTCTATAGGCTGTATAAGCACAGCTCCAGCATCTGCTTGCCTTCTGGTGAGACCTCAGGAAGCTTACAGTCATGGCAGAAACAAGAGTGGGTGCAAAGAGAGAGAGGAGGGACCAGGTTCTTTATCAACAAACTGTTCTCATGTGAACTAATAGAGCAAGAACTCACACTTCACCAAATGGAGGGTGCTAAGCCATCCATGAGGGATGCACCCCCTCTAACAAACATGAGATTTGGAGGGGATACACATCCAAACTGTGTCAGGCTGTAAATGTTTTGTTTTGACTCTTAGCTCCTTGAATGACAATTGAGTATTTGTCCTCCCTGGCAAGAGAGAGAGACACAGGTTTTCCCTCCAGGCTAGAAGGCAGATGCCAGGCAGGGGTCAGAATGCCAGCTGGCTGGGGCAGCTTACCACACTGGAGGAGGGGCCAGGGGCACAAAGCTGTGGGGACATAGGTGGATGTAGGCAGCAGCCAGGGCGCAGGCAGGTTGGAGTTCCTGGGTGCCACAGGGGTCCTGCACACACAGGCTGAGAAATGGTGCAGGGTTCACCTGAAATCAGGGCCACCCAGTCACTGTCCTTACCCTGGGGATTGGCATGGAGGAGGGGCCTAGGTAGATCAGGGAAAGGGCTCTCTGTGCCCTATGGGCCAGGCTCACTCTTACCACCCGGAAGCAAGCTGGAGCGCGGGTCCTGTAAGAAGGCCCGGCAGGTGGGGCTCTGTCCTGGGCAGGCCTGCTGCGTCCTGGGTGGCCCTGCAGTCACCATCCACCTGGTGGGACAGACACAAGACTCAGGCTTCCTGCTGGACCATGTGGCTCCCCCACATACATCAGCCTCAGCAGAAGACTCCCCCAAACCCTGGGCCTGGAAAGTCCTCTGCAGAGCCAGCAGGCTACCTGCCTCTCATGGGACTCTGCAGCAAGCAGCCCTGAAGAGCCTCAGCTGGAGGGTAGGCAGGTACACCTGCTCACCTGCCAGGCCAGGCTGAGCTCCTCCAGGCTGCGGGCCACAGCAATATCAGCTCATTGCCTGCTTCACTGTCGTTGGTGCCCAGAAGGTCAGCAGATATGCTTGTGGGGAGGAGAGAAGCTGAGGAGGTTCTGAGAGCCCGTGATCCTCCCCCAGGGGACCTGTGTGTGAGATGAGCCTGAGGCACACTGAGGAGTGGTAGAACCCTGCCACCTCCACCCCGGACTCCCAGAGCCCAGGGCCCTGGCTCCAAATCCTCATGAGAGGAGGGAGAGAAAGCACAGGGACAGAGGACAGCATGTGTCCCCCAGTTCCCTCCCTACATCCTCAGCTCGAGTGGTTGAAATCCAGGCCCTTCCTTTGTGTTCCTTGGCAGAGGGACCACAGAAGGCCCAACTCCACCCTGAAGCTGTGTATCCCAGGAATGGGGACAGAAAGCCCTGAGCCTCAGTGATCATCTGGACGCAAGGTCAGTAACATGCTGCAATGCTAGAGACAAGGCCAGCAGAGGCTCGGCTCTGCAGCCACAGTCACTGCTCGCACTGGAAGCCGAGAATGGTGCATCCCGAACAGGCTCTTGGTGGTAGGGCCAACCCCACCGGGGCCCAGACTTACTATGGTGCCAGAGGTCCACAGTCAGGCTGCAGAGGCTGGTGGGCACATCACAGGAGATGGAGACCCCGTCCTCACTGGCCAGCTCAATCCTGGGGACATCCTCTTTGTCATGGCAGGAGGCAGCTGGAGGTCTGGACAGCTCTCCCCCAGCAGGGAGGAGTTGTACAGACTGTAGGCCTGTGGGCCAGAGGGGTGGGCAGGAGGGCTGACCCACAGCCAGGGGACAAGCTTGAAAGTGCCGTTCCCCCAGATGACCTGCCACAGGCACAGGTCTCGGGGGAAGCTCGGGCCTCTCCTTCTCACCTGAAGGCTGGGGTAGAAGATGAGGGTCATGCACTTCAGCTCCACGGTCAGGACCATGAGCCCTGAGTCTGTCCAACTCAGCATCAGGGAGAATGTGTTGTGAACAAAGTCTTGGACCAGCAAGATGCTGCCACACTGGGTGCTGAGGTCCCACATCTGGCTGTCGAAGGTCATCGTATGCTGGGTCCTGGCCACCAGGACATGGTCTGGGGAGAAGCAGCCCCAAAGGCAGGGTGAGTGGGGCCAGCTCCACCCACCACAGTGGGAGCCCAATGCCTGCTGGGCACCGGGATGCCTAGAGCCCCAGCTTAGCCTGCCCTGAGGCCAGGAGCCCCCCTCCCCTAGTGCAGCAGCGAGAGGCCCAGTGATCCCCCACCAGCTTCAAGATGACATGAGCTGAAGGTCTACGGCCAATTCAGCCCTAACAAGGAATGGAGTCCTGAGACCCACTACAAGAATGCTGTGCTAAATAACAAAGCCTGGCTCAGAGGCCACGTGTTCTGTGCTTCCATTTACATCAAATGTCCAGAGCAGGCACAGCCATGGACACAGCAGGCAGGCTGGCAGCTGTAGGGATTCATTTGAGGATGATAAGAACATTTTAAAATCGATTGTGGTGAGACATGCACAACTCTGTGAATAAACTAGAAGCCACTGAATCATGCACTTAAAATTCACAGATCAGCCAGGCACGGTGGCACTAAGCCATCACAGCGCTTTGTGGGACTGAGAGGCAGGAGGGTCACTTGAACCCAGGAGGTCAATGTGGCAGTAAGCCGAGATCACACCACTGCACTCCAACCATGACAACAGAGGGAGACCTAGTCTCAAAAAAAAAAAAATCACAGATCATACAAGTCATCCATTTAATCTCAAGGAAGCTACTGGGGGGCAAAAAGACATTAAGTGGATGGCCATCGGCTCCCTCAAACATGACAGCAGCGTCCTGCAGACCTGCCTTCTTCAGGGTAGGGAAGACATGGCCCGTGAAGGAGCAGATCTGACCTGTCCAGCCAGCGCGGCCCCTGAACTGTGCCTTGGGGGTGCTTGTGCCTGTGGCGGGAAAGCACCATCCATCGTGCACAGCCAGACACCTGATGGCCAGGGCCAGCATCCCGAGGGAGGTACTACCAGCCCCGTGGTCAGCTGTCAGACCTGAGGGGTACAGAGAAGCCCACGGTCACACATACACAACTTGAAGGCCAGGCTGTTTTCTACAACATCAGCGTGCTGCTTAGACATGATTGCACCCACACTTTTAGGGAGCCTTAGGCCCCTGTGTGAGTCCCACACAGATAAACCACTCCTTGCCAAGCCTGGGTACCACGGTTCCCCACAGACATGAGGGGCTCCCTTGTGCATTAAGAACCATACATGCCCCTTACCCATGTGAGTGAGCCACTGTATTTCACAGGAAGCAGAGTCCACAGAGGTTAGCAGATTCACCTGAGCCACACGCAAGCTCCCCAGGACCCCAGAGCCGATCATCCCAGCACCTGCAGGTCGCCCCTGACTGGCAAGTCTGCACTCAGTTAGTGCCCTTTTAGCTGTAACAGGAGGTCTGCCTTCTGCTGCAGCAGAGCCCACAGGGAGGGAGCTGGTCTCAATCCCTAAACTGCCCGCTATACTCTGCTGGGCCAGGCCTTATATTCTGGACAAAAGCAGGATGTGCAGCCTCAGCCCTAGTCCCATAGGACCTTGGGAAGTCCAGTAAGCTCTGGGCCTGGCACTGTGATGCCATGAGCCTCTGCAGGCTTCCCTGTGCCCCCACAGTACCTGGCCCTGCTGCTGTGCCCAGGGGGCAGAGGGCTGCACAGCCCGGGGAAGGACTCACACTCCCAGGGACCCTGCAGCAGGTGGTGTCTGAGCCAGTAGAACTCGGCCGGCACGTTGGCCTCAGACAGCTCTTGGAGCGGCAGCAGCAGCAGCTTCTCCAACAGGCAGCTGGTCACCCGGGCCACGTCCAGGGGTTCATCCCCCCCAGGCAGCAGTGGCAGCATCACCACCACTGAGTAGTTCCTAGAGGGAATGCACAGGACAAGACACCGTGACTGGCCGAGCCGTGCTTCCTTTGGCTGCAGAGGGGGAGCTCACAGGTCCACAGGGAGAGTTCTGCCATGGAGAGCATGGGCGTGCCTCTCGGGAGGGGCTGTCCTTGTTTTAGGAAATCCCATAATGAGGTGGAGGAGGACAGAGGCTGGCATGACAGCAGAAGTGGGGGGCAAGGCTGGGACAGAAACAAGCTGCCCCATTTTGAGGACACAGATGTCTGATGTCATGCCTGTTCTTCCCCCTGGGTCTTGGGCAGCATGGGGCCTGTGTAGGGATGCTGAGGACAGGAGCTGGAAGGACTAGGAAATTGTTTTGGTTTGTTTTTTCAATCTCATTCTGTTGCCTCCGCCGGAGTATAGTGGTATGATGTCGACTCCCTGCGACCTCCGCCTCCTGGGTTTAAGTGATTCTCCTGCCTCAGGCTCCCAAGTAGCTGGGATTACAGGGATGGGCCACCATACCTGGCTAATTTTTGTATTTTTAGTAGAGTCAGGGTT
Source organism: Sapajus apella (assembly GCF_009761245.1). Classification (NCBI taxonomy): domain Eukaryota; kingdom Metazoa; phylum Chordata; class Mammalia; order Primates; family Cebidae; genus Sapajus; species Sapajus apella. Next base: position 8,061,875 of record NW_022436942.1, on the reverse strand, counting down.
TCACCATGTTGGTCAGGCTGGTCTCAAACTCCCGACCTCAAGTGAGTTGCTCACCTCGGCCTCCCAAAGTGCTGGGATTACAGGCATGAGCCACTATGCCCGACCAACAGGTCTAGGAAATTTCTACAGTTGAGGGGAAGACTGGAACTTTCTCAATATGTAGAGCAGGGGTCAAGCCTGTGAGATGTGAATGATCAGGGAGATAGCCCACATGGGGGTGTAGTGGGAAGAGGAACATTGCACATTCTGCTGTTGATGGGCCGGTGGAGGGGGTACAGGGGCAAGTGGCCTCACTTACCTTCTGGGGAGCCCACACGCCCTGCAGCTGAAGGCAGGAAGCAGCCTCAATGCCCTCCCTGCCAGTTGAATCCATTTTTTGGTACCCCTACCAGACCCCACTCACCAGGTAGGCGAATAACCAGGCGGGTGATTCTTCAACCAAGCCAAAGCCCCGCCCTGGGAGCTCTTCCCTTCCTCAGCCTACATTCCGACCACAAGGCGGCAGGAGCAGGAACTTGTATTACCTGGATCCTTTTCCCCATGATGTGGGTTTAGTCCCTATTCTACAGCTGGGGAAACTGAGGCACCCAGAGCCAATGCAGAGGAATCCTAGTTAGAGGCAGAGCCAGAGTCCAGATGCTCTGCGAGGTCAGCAGCATGGAAGAAGGGGGCTGCCTCCCTGCCTGGAGCCGGTTCCTGGTGGGCCTTGTGCCTGTGAGGGAAAAGGATACAGGGTTCCCAGGCCCCTGCTCTAGACTGGGTTCCCCACTTCATCCACCACCCCCGTGTTCTCAACACAGGGGCCAACGGGGCCTTTTGAAGTGAAAGGGTGATCACGTCCTTCCTAGGTCAGAGCAGAAACCAGAGCCCTCACCCCACCCCCCAGCCTTAGGACCCCTAGTTCCTTCCAGTTGCATCCACTCACCGTTGCTCACATTCTGCTTCAGCCCTGCCAGCTTGATATTCAAACAGGCCAGGCATGGTGGCTCAGGCCCGTAATCCCAGCACTTCGGAAGGCCGAGTCTCTGGAGCCCAGGAGTCTGAGACCAGCCTGGCTAATATGGTGAAACCCTGTCTCTACTCAAAATACAAAAATTAGCCAGGTATGGTGGCCCATCCCTGTAATCCCAGCTACTTGGGAGCCTGGGGCAGGAGAATCACTTGAACTTGTGAGGCAGAGGTTGCAGTGAGCTGAGATCACACCACAGCACTCCATCCTGGGTGACAGAACGAGACACCATCTCAGAAACAGGCCAGGCACATCCCTCTCCCAGGCCTCTGTGCAGTGGTGCCCACCTGGAGCTCTCTTCCCATGCTGGCTCATGGCCCTTGCTCAAACTGTACCTTCTCCTCAAAGCCAGCCATGGCCACACCATAGGATCCACTGCTCACCATCTCACCAGTGTTCCTTCTCTAGCATTTGCCACCTAATGTACGGCTCAGTGGTGGTAAATGATGAGCAGTGGGCCATGCCCAGCCTGCAGCTGGCTTCTGCACAGCCTGCAAGAAAGAAGGGATTTGTGTGTTTAAAAGATTACAAAACAGGCCGGTGTAGTGGAAGTACTACACTACAGCCGGTGTGGCGGCTCATGCCTGTAATCCCAACACTTTGGAAGGCCAAGGGGGGGGTGCATCACCTAAGGTCAGGAGTTTGAGACCAGCCTGGAGTGGCAAAAACTCTATCTCTACTAAAAATGCAAAAAATTAGCCAGGTGCAGTAGTGCATGCACCTGTAGTCCCAGCTACTCAGAAAACTGAGGCAGGAGAATGGCTTGAACTCAGGAGGCGGAGGTTGCAATGAGCTGAGACCACGCCACTGCACTCCAGCCTGGGTGACAGAGCAAGACTCCATCTCAGAAAAAAAAAAAAAAAAAAAAAAAAAAGATTACAAAACAAAAGCAAGGAAATGTGACAGAGCAGAATGGCCTGCTTAAGAGGTGACTCTCAGGCTCGCTGCAGGGAGCTGTGCACACCCTGATGTAGATGATTTCTTGTGTTTCATGTCTGTCTCTGAGTAAAAGTGAGCTTCCCGAAGGCGGGGGTCAGCCTCACCCACTGCGCTCCTCTGCAGCTCCTAAAGTCCTGCCTGCACTGGAATCGTGCTCACAAGATCTCTATGGAGTGGAGGAAACCCCAGCTTCCTCTTCTGTGAAATGGGGAGTGAAGAAGCCTCTGTGCAGGGCGGTCTGAGGAGTCAGCGAGTCAGAGCGTGTCGAAGCGTTCAGCATCGTGCCTGATATGTGGCAGGAACACTGGAAGCGCCACTCCCAACCCTGTGTTACCTGGCTGTGAGGCCATACAGGTCCAGCAGGGGTTTGCAGAGCCTCTTCAGTGCTCATGAGAACGAGGCTTCAGCCCAGGACAGCATCTGGTGGGCCACCTGGAGAGGGAGGGGACAGCGAGAGCTGTCTCAGTTGTCCTCAATTGCCATCTATGCCCCATCCTTGCTCTCACTCACCAGCTCCAGGGCACCTTTCATAGCCTCCAGGGCCGCCCTGATGGGCCTGGGACCCCTGTTGCCTGGCATCCCAGGCACCCAGGACTGCAGCCACCACATGGCTTCTCTGCCTGCTCCCACCACACCTCCTCCAGGGCCCACAGTGTCACCTCCAGGTAGGCATCCTTCAGTGTGGCTAGGAGCCCTGCTATGGGCAGCCACCACCCACCATGAGGCTTCTGGGCAGCTCAGAGACCCAGCCCATGCCTCGAGGAGACAGGGCCTCCTCCTAGGGTAAAGATGGTGGGGGAGTGGGGGAAAAGGAATAGAGCAGCAGGCACTGGAGATTGCGGGTGAGTTGTCACAGCAGACCCGAGCCGCCTCTGCATGGCCTGCTCATAACTTGTCTGGGAACCTGGATTGGGGGAGGGTTCCCACCACTCCTCGAAGTGATCCGAGGTGCTCTGCACCTGAACTGTTTGCACAAACGTAGTTTATGCTGAACCCCTGCTTGCCTCCTAGGATGCTGACAGTGTGGTCCGCACCAAGCAGCACCTGCCAATGGGGCAGCCCCACTAAACACCTGGGTCACACAGTGCTGGGACAGCCAAGTGCATCCCATGTAAAGGCACTGGGACTGGGAGAGAACACTGGGTGCTGGCCCTGGCTCCCCCTGGACTCCACCCCGGCCCCCTTCCCTGTGCTGACACTCCTGCCTCCTGTCACTGTAGTCAATGACAGCTGTGAACAGCACAGTATGCCGAGTCATGGAGCACTCTTTCAAATTCACTGCCCTGTGGGTGGCCATGGGACTCTGGCACAGCAGAGAGAATGCGGAGGTGACATTCAACAGCCAGTCAGAGGGATGCCCACACTGGTGCTGGACAGGGTCTTAGGGGCTCTGTACTGGGCTGGGCATTAGCCCTGGATGGTGGAGAGGCCAGAAGTTCTTAGTCCTGCCAGGAGGGTGGTTGGGGCAACAGCTGTGAGCATTTAATGACCACATGGCCACAGAGAGCTCATCATGGAGCCAGAAAGAGACCCTATGGCAGTGAGCTTCACAGAAACAAGGCTGTATACTCAAAGCAGGTGGAAGACTGGAGAGACATAGGCAGCAGGCATAAGAGAAATTAGCTTGGAGACTCTGTAAGAATGAGACAGCAGACCATGAAAAAAACCAACGTTGGGCCAGGCGCGGTGACTCGCCCCTGTAATCCAAGCACTTTGGGAGGCTAAGGCTGGCGGATCACGAGGTCAAGAGATCGAGACCATCCTGGCCAGCATGGTGAAACCCCATCTCTACTAAAAATAGAAAAACTAGCTGGGCGTGGTGGTGCGTGCCTGTAGTCCCAGCTACTTGGAAGACTGAGATAGGGGAATCGCTTGAACCCGGGAGGAGGAGGTTGCAGTGAGCCAAATTCATGCCATAGCACTCCAGCTTGGGCAACAGAGTGACTCCATCTCAAAAAAAAACAAAAAACAAAAACAAACAAACCCAAGGCTGTAGGTCTGTAAGAAGTAAGGTGGGGGGGTCTCAGCTGGGCTGCAGGGCTGTGGGAAGCAAAGCCACTGTTCTGATTGAAACAGGGCCATAGGCCAACGTGAGGGCTGAGGGCCCCAGGCTGGGCATGGATTTTGGTGCAGGGTTGAGCCCTCCCTCCCACACTCACATTCCAGCTCATTCCGCAGCTGCTCCAGCCCCACCTGCAGCCAGTCCAGGTAGAGGCAGGTGCTGGGTCAGTGCCTGCCTGGCCTGGCTCTGGCCCCACAAGATGGTAACGGCCCAATCGCTCACCTGCACAGCCTCCAACCCTGCCTGGGACAGCTGTAGGAGGAGGCCTGCCACACCATCCAGGGTGCCTGCTGGCTGTACCTGGTCAGGGAAACCAAGGCAGAATTGGGGTGAGGTCCAGGGCAGAGAGAGCCCCAGACCCTCCTGCCCAGGGTGGGATGCCTGGCAAGTGGAGGCTACAAGCCAGGCCAGAGGGGCAGCTCTCCACCCAATCCTTCCCCCCTGTGCTACCCACCAGGTGCTGGAACCTTCTCACAGAGACACTTGGGTGTCTTGAAACTTCTCTTCCAGCTGGGCTTGCACCTGGGAGCTAACTGCTGCAATCCTGGACTGTGAAGATGGAGAAGGGGCTGGGACTCCCTCGGGGCCATGTAGGAATGAAATAGACAAAAGGTCTCAGTGCCAGCGGCAGGTGTGGGCCTCACCCTGGGGCCGTGTGCTCTGGTTTCTGGGCACAGATGGACCCAAAGGGCTCAGGGTTCCTGGCATTGTGGCCTCTGCCCAGAGAGAGAACGGTAACCCCTTCCCTGTGTCCCAGCCCAGGCCCTCTCACCTCCACATGGCCCAGCAGGCACCTCTGGAAGCTGTGCACAGCCAGCAGGAGGCTGTGGTTGGCAGTCTGCAGGGTCAGCCGTCCCAGGGGCTGGAAAGGCTGTCTGCCATCCCGGAACAGGACCTCTGCCTCCAGTGTCTGCCCGTGGGCACATGCCACACTCTCTTCTCTGTCCCCCTGGCACCAGAAGGGCACCTGCTGGTGCACCCATGATGTTTCCATCTGCCCACTCCTCCTCCACCATTTTCCATAGGTCCCCACTGCCGCAGGCCAAGCCTCAAAGCCCTAGGACTTGAGAACCTGCAGCTGCACCACCTCAGTCAACCTGCTGAGCCACCTGAAGTCCCCTTTTCTATACCCTTCCCAGCAGCCTCACCTGATATAGCCATCAGTGAGGGATGCCATGCAGTCCTGACAGGGTTTCCGGAGCCTGAGACAGGGTCTCACTGTCACTGAGGCAGGAGTGCAGTGGCACCATTACAGCTTGCTCCCAGCAGCTGGGACACAGCAGTGCACCACCCCACCAGGCTTTTTTTTTTTTTTTTTTTTTAAGTGGAGATGGGGGTCTCACTATGTTGCCCAGGCTGGTCTCAAACTCCTAAGCTCAAGTGACCCTCCTGTCTCAGCCTCCCAAAGTACTGGGATTACAAGGTGTGAGCTGTACCCAGCCCTGACTTCTGAGATCTTAATGCCCAGACCCCTCTCCTTTCTTGATTCAACAGGGCCCATGGCCCAGCGAGCTGAGCTGGGACCCAGCTGCCACTCACCCTCCTCATGGGCCACAGAGGCCTGGAGACAGCCTGAGGCCCTGGACATGGACAGCCTCATTTTCTCCTCCCTGTTGTTCACATTTCCCTCCAACTGGACCAGGCTTTGAGAAGCTGAGGTGGAGACGCAGCCCAGTAGGCCAACCCGCTGAGCCTTGGAGCCTCGAAGCTGCGAGCAGGAGAGCAAAGTCCTGAGTGGAGCCTGGCCCAGGCCCTGCCCCTGGTCTCTGTCCCCTGCCAGCCCCAGGCTCAGGAAGGGGCTGTCTGGGGAGACTGCGGTCAGACTTGTAGGAAACCAAGGGAAGGCACAAAACCCACGCCCGATCTCCAGGGCACCAGGTTCCCCAAGCCACATCCCTCCCCAAGGCTCCCAATGCCTCATCACAGAAAGCACCTATGAAAATACTCAGGGCTGGGCGCAGTGGCTCACTCCTGTAATCCCAGCACTTTAGAAGGCCAAGGTGAGCAGATCACTTGAGCCCAGGAGTTTGAGACCAGCCTGGGCAACATGGCAAAATCCTGTCACTACCAAAAATACAAAAATGAACCAGTCTCATAACAAATAGATTTGAATTTAAAAGAAATTATCCATCTGGGCTGGGCGCGATGGCTCACGCCTGTAATCACAGCACTCTGGGAGGCTGAGGTGGGTGGATCACAAAGTCAGGAGATCGAGACCATCCTGGCTAACACGGTAAAACCCTGTCTCTACTGAAAATCTGAAAAATTAACCGGGTGTAGTGGCATGCACCTGTAGTCCCAGCTACTTGGGAGGCTGAGGCAGAAGAATCACTTGAACCCAAGGAGGCGGAGTTTGCAGTCAGCAGAGATTGCACCACTGCACTCCAGCCCAGGCAACAGCGAGACTCTCTCCAAAACAAAAAACCACCTAGGGGCCCACCGACCCAGCAGCAGCTGCCACAGGGTAACTTGGAGATGACTGCTTCCCAGGCCCCACCCAGACATTCTGATTTAATTGGTTTGAGGGGGGCCTGGGCACTTGTGTTTCTAACATTCCCAGTGCCCTGGTGTTTTGCCAACAGCCCAGGCTTTCCGAGTTTGCATGGGAACCACTGCAGAGGTCTAAGCAAGTTCAAGGAGACTTGGGTAACACCTGGCGTAACACCCCAGGCACGGAGCAGTTTACCTCAATCCCTGCAGCCGCCCAGCTTGGGTGCATGGCAGGGACCAGGACCAGGACAGGTGAGTCTAGAATGGGGTGGGGGAGAGGCTCAGAGGCCCCAAGAGAACACGAGCCTGGAGGAGGCCCTGTAGGGAAGGACCTCAGCTACCCTGTATTCTACCCTGTATTCTGTCTTGTTAGCTCCAGACAATGCAGCTAAGAAGCTGTGCACCCTTCAGTAAGGGTGGCACCCTTTCTGGGACTCAGCTCCAAGGTCTCTAAAACCATACAGAACAACGGTTCACAAAACTTAGCAGGACTTAAGAGTGTATGTGTGCATGCACGTGTGTCTGTTATGGGTTGCTTTTGTTCCTCAGATACATTGAAGTCCTAACCCACATACCTGTGAACATAGTGTCATTTGGAAATAAGTTTTTTGCAAATGTGATCAAGTTAAGATGAGGCCATAGTGGATGAAGGCAGGCCACACACCCAATGAATGCTGTCCCTAGGAGAAGGCCACCACGTGGGACAGAGGCAGAGACTGGCGTGATGCCACCACAGCCAAGGGTTGCTGGTAGCCACTAGAAGCTAGAGGTGGTACAGAGGATCTTCCCTAGGGCTTTCAGAGGGAGCGTGGTCCTGCTAACAACTTGATTTTGGACTTCTGGCCTCTAGAACTATGAGACCAGACATGTCTGTTGCATTAAGGCTTCTGGTTGGTGGCAATTTAATACAGTAGCCCTAGGAATTGAATTCAGGGTGCTTACTACACACGCAGAAGCATATCGATCTCTGAGGAGATCCAAGTTGGTAGGAGGGTACAGCCTCAGACTCCTGTGGAATTTCACAGAGCACAGTGAGATCCTGCCAGGCAGGTAGGGGCAGGGGACGGTCTGCAGACCACATGGAGTCGGGCCTGGATGGCTCCCCGAGTGTGAGCTCAGCCCCTCAAGAGCGAGGCCTCCGCCTGCCTCTGTGCAGCCTGGGCAAGTGTCTGACCTCCCTGAATCTGTCCTGGGGCCACTTGGTTGTGGGGAGGACCAAACAAGGCTGGGGAAGCCTCTGACCACTCCACAGACCCCAGAATGGAGCCAATGAGGAGGCACCAGAACAGCTGTCCCAAATAAATCGGGGACAGAAAAGCAAGAGGACCAGCCATGTGCTGAGTGTCCACCACAGGCTCATTTCCAGGCATCTAGCTCCATCGGGCATGGGGCTTACAGATCCGGGAGCATCCAGGAGCCTGGCTGGGAAATGGGGAAGTGATCATCAGTCCCAGAGAACAAGAACCTTGGAAGGAGATGCTCCTTTGAAATGGTGACAGATGCTGAATTCTCAACCCACAAATGCCATCCTCATCCAGCTCCAGAGGCCAGGAAGGGAGGGAATTCTCTTCTCACAAGCACCTGTTATGTGCAGATGTTGTACAAATCTCTGTTTTCCTCCTAATGATTCTGCAAGGGAGATGTTCCCATTTGACAGTGGGGAAGACTGAGGCTCAGCAAAGGAAAGTCACAAGGTCACGTTCACCCAGCCAGGAAGAAGAGGCGGATGGAAACACCGAGAGAACACCTGCTATGTCATGTGCCTTGGCTATGCAGGCAGTGGGAACTGTTATCCAGACCCCCAAAAACCACCCTGTGAAATACCTGATCCAAGATGAGGAAACAGATGTTCAGAGAGGTTCCTCACTGGGATCACCTGGCCAGGTCCGGGCAGAGTAGGCACTGGAGGCCAATTCTGCCCCTTCCTACTTCCCAGGGCTGCTGGGAGGCAGGAGCGGGAGGAGATGGGGCCAATAATGGCTAATGACAGCAAATACTCACATAGTGGCGGTTTTCTATCAAGCACTGGTCTAAGCGACTTATGCCTATGAACATATGTAATCTTTGCTATATTAACCCCAGGGAGATAGGGCCAGTGCAATTATTATACCATTTTAAAGGGGAGGAAACTCAGGTACCAGGAGGCAGCTGGGCTGGGATTCAAACTTGGGTAGCCCAACCGCTGCCTCTTTGTTATAGGAAGGGCTAGGTGTTAGGGTGGTGGAGGAGCTGCTTTGTCTCAGCTCCAGGGCCAGTCCTAGGGTTCGGCAGGTGTTCCCCCACCCAGAGTGACTCTCTGGCCCCATCCAGGGTGCTGGTCTGCAGTTCCTCATGTGGCCACTAGATGGCGGGGCTGCCCAGGCAGTGAGGACCTGCTGGCCAGGGAGGAACGGGAGGGAAGTCGGGGCATCTTCCCCAGGGACTGTCAGCCCCTTCCTGGCCACCCACCTCCGGCTCCCTAGAGAAGTCAGGCAAATGAGGCCTGCTGTGGTTTCAGAGGGTCAGGCTGAGGTGCAGGCCATGGTCTGGGGCTGGGACAAGGCCCAGCTGGCAGTGGGAATGCAGCAGGAGCCCACCCCCGCCCAGGATGTGCTCCCTGGAGACCAAGAGGGCCTGGGACGAGAGAATCTGGGTGTCAGGCAGGTACAGGGGGTGGCAGCTTCCTCTCCTCACCATCCCCTGCACCGGGAATGCAGCACCAGCTGTCACCTCCCAGCCTCCATGCCTGCCCCTGCCCCAGCTGATCTCTAAGAAATGCAAATCAGGGCTGGGTATGGTGGCTCACACCTGTAATTCCAGCACTTTGGGAGGCTGAGGCAGGTGGATCACAAGGTCAGGAGTTCAAGACCAGCCTGACCAACATGGTGAAACCCTGTCTCTACTAAAAACACAAAACTTAGCCGGGCATGGTGGTGCTCACCTATAATCCCAGCTACTCAGGAGACTGAGGCAGGAGAATCACTTGAACCCGGGAGGTGGAGGTTGCAATGAGCTGAGATGGCACCACTGCTCTCCAGCCTGGGCGACAGAGTGAGACCCTGTCTCAGGGGGGAAAAAAAAAAAAGCAGATGCTGTTCCCTGCACTTAGAAGAGAAGCCAGCCTCTGGCATGGCCTGTGGCCTGCTTCGTCTTCCCATCCTCACCTCCCTTGCTTCCTCCATAAGGGCTGCCCCATGTTCCTCAAGGCAAAGTCCTGCCTCAGTCCCCTTCCCTCTGCAGGACTTATCCTCACCAGTGAGGCCCCTTTTCCAACACCCTGCTCCCTCTTCCCTGCTTCCTTCCTGTATAGCATTTACCATGCCCTGACCACAGACCATGCAGCTGTAATACAGCTCTAATCTGCTGTATCTTCCTGGCCCTGCTGGAATGCACCACCCAGGAGGCTGGCACCGGGGCTGTCTCTTTCACGACCCAGCCCCTGCACCTAGAGCACAGCCTGGCATAGGTGAAACACACACATGTTTTCTGAATGAACAGAGGAATAGATAAGGGGTAGAAAACTATGGTTCAGGGCCGGATTTGGCTCACTGCCCACTCTTGTAAATACTGGAATACAGCCATATGCATTCACTTACATATCATCTATAGCTGTTTTCACGAGACAGTGGTAGAGTTGGTAGTTGCAACAGAGACTAGATCATTCAGAAAGCCTAAAATATTTACTATCTGTTCCTTTACAGAAGAGTGTAGGTCCCTGGGATGCATGGATGGATGGATGGTGGATGGATGGATAGATGGATAATTGATGGATGATGGATGGATGGATGGATGGTGGATGGCTGATGGAAGGATGGATGGATAGTGGATGGATGGATGGTGGATGATGGATGGATGGATGGATGGTGGATTGATAGATGGTGGATGATGGATGGATGGGTGGATGGATAGTGGACGGATGGATGGATAGTGAATGGATGATGGATGGATGGTGGATGTATTGATGGATGGTAGATGGATGATGGATGGATGGATGTTTGGTGGGTTGATGGATGGATGGTGGATTGATGGATGGTGGATGATGGATGGGTGGATGGATAGTGGATGGATGGATGGATAGTGGATGGATGATGAATGGATAGTGGATGTATTGATGGATGGTAGATGGATGATGGGTGGGTGGATGGATGGATGGTGGAGGGATGGAGGGATGCAAGGGAGTGAGGGTGGGAGGGCAGAAATAAGGGGATGGGTGGAAGATGGGAAGGAGGAAGGAAGGATGGGTGAATGAATGGATAGATGGGTGGGTGGATAGAAGAACCAATCAACCAGCTTTCCCCAGGAGGGAAAAGGGGTTCAGGAAAAGGGGTCCCAACACCTCTCTTCTGAGGCAAGCATGACAACAGTGACTCTAACTTCTGTGCCAGGCACCAAGGCTGAGCATTCCTGCATCACATCCCTCTTAACTGTCACCATCACCTACATCCTGGAACCTGCTGCTGCTTCCATTCCTCAGATGAAACACTGGAAGCTCAGAGAGAAGATGTGCCCTGCCCAGTCACCCAGCAGGCAAATGGCAGAGCCACCATGCTGGCGTCTGGCTGCCTCGCTCACACCCCTGCATTCTATGGGCACCACCCTCCCTCTGCCCCCTCACCATGCGTCCCTGGTCTTCCAGCTTCCCCTTTCCCCAGAGCAGACTCACCCTGGGCAGGCCACAGAGCCCCAGGTGGAGGGAGTGCCGCAGCCAGTGTGCATGGTCAGTCTGTACTTCTCGTCGGAAGCTCTGCCGGGCACAAGAGGCCCCAAGGACGTGCTCCAGCGTGGCCTCCACGATGATCTTGTCTGGCTGAGATGGCCGATGCCTCTGGAATGAGAGGGCCCATGTGTCAGGGGCTCATCACGTAAGAGAATGCCCATGGCCAGCTGCAGGTGGAGACCCTCACCTAGCACAAACATGTGTCAGGAATCCACCGTCAGAGCCCTCATCAGCCACAGCACCCCCTTACACTCGGGGGCGGGATTTTTTTTTTTTTTTTTTTTTGAGACAGTCTTGCTCTGTAGCTCAGGCTGGAGTGCAGCGGCATGATCTCGGCTCACTGCAATCTCACCTCCCAGGTTCAAGTGATTCTTCCACCTCAGCCTCCCAGATAGCTGGGACTACAGGTGCACATCACCAAGCCCAGCTATTTTTTTTGTATTCTTAGTAGTGACAGGGTTTTGCCATGTTGGCCAGGCTGGTCTCAAACTCCTGACTTCAGGTGATTTACCCCGCTTCAGCCTCCCAAAATTTTGGGATTACAGGCGTGAGCCACTGCGCCCTGCCCGTGGCAGGATTTCTGCTGTAAGCACTTAGGGGGCTGGGCCTAAGCACCCCAGGAACCCAGGTTGGAGGCCCAGAGGAGGAAGGTGGCTTCCAGGGCCAGCTCTCCCCAGCTCTCCATGGCCTGGTTCCTGCCCCAGGCTCTGCAGGACAGTGCTCGACACCACGAGGAACCCATCAGGCAGTGATGCTGGAAGAGACCTGGTCCCTGATGCCTCCAGGAACCCGAGCTCCTGATCTCCCCCTGCCCCCTCCTAAGAAGCCCACAAGCACCCCACCTTTTTCTCCATCTGTTCGCAGCATCTCATGCTGGAAACACATGCTTTTCTTGTCTTCCAGAGCCCTCACCACATCCCAGGTAGGAAGGGAATATTGTGCCCATTTCACAGGTGAGAAAACCAAGGCACATAGCAGAGAAGTGAGTTGCCCAGGATCCGGCAAGCACTGGAACCCAAGACCACACAGTGCCAGAGCGGGGCGCTCCTGCAGCAGTGGAGCTGCCTGGGGCTTCCCTGCCTGGACGCTGCTCCCCAGGCCTCATCTCGTATGTTAAGTTCTGCTGCATGCGCTGCTGGCCCCAGGACAGGTTGAGCTGTTCAGTGAACATGTCTGGGGTCTGTGTTACAGCTCCGCAGGCCTGGAGGGCGTCCAGGCCCCAGGTTTCCTGCAGCTGTTAGGGAATAGAATAGGGTACATGACCTGAGGGGCCAGCCAAGAAGCCTGGAGCAAGGGGGATCCCCACACTGGGCACAGTGGCCGGGTCCCGCATACCTGCCCCAGGTAGGCAGCCAGGCAGCTGTCCCAGGTGGCGCTGTGTGCCGAGAACCTGTCGGCCCAGGCAAGCTTCAGGGTCACAGGTTGTTCCAGGTGAGCTGTACCTGCACTGAGATAGGAGGGCAGGGGTGGGGGTAAGGGGGAGATGTGGGAGAGAGGAGAGGCTAATGGCACCCCCACACCCCATGTCTGTTGGGAGATGAGAGGCTAGAGAGGATGGAGATGCTGGTACCTCCCCCCCCTCCAATATCCCTGTAGAGGAATTAGGATGGCAGGGATGGAGAGACTGCCCTGCCCCTCATATCTGGAAGAGCCCAGAGCCATTCCCAGGCTGGAGACTGAAACCATCTGGATAAAAAACCCGCCTCATCCCAAACACCCAGACTCAGCATTTCCAAAAACAGAAAGCAATCCTGCACCTCACTGCGGCCTCCAGGGCCAGCAGGATCTGTCTGTGCCCATCTGACCTCATCTTCCTGTCACCCGCCCCTGCCAATCACTCTGCCCCTGTCTTATTCCCGCTCCGGCCCTCCCCAAAGCACCAGGCTCCTTCCCGCCACTAGCTCCCCCACCCATCTGCCCATTCACTCTCAATCTCATTTCCTCTTTACTTTTTTTCCAGTCACCCAGGCTGGAGTGCAATGGCATGATTTTGGCTCACTGCAACCTCTGCCTCCCAGGCTCAGGCAATTCTCCTTCCTCAGCCTCCCGAGTAGCTGAGATTGCACGTGTGCACCACCATGCCTGGCTAATTTTTTGTATTTTTAGTAGAGACGGGGTTTTGCCATGTTGGCTAGGCTGGTCTCAAACTCCTGACCTCAAGTGATCTGCCTGCCTTGACCTCCCAAAGTGCTGGGATTACAGGCGTGAGCCACTGTGCCTGGCCCCTCTTTAATGCTTTATGATGCTTATCGCGCCTTCTGATTTTTAAATTCACTCCTTGGCTTAAATTCTGGAGAGCGTCTTTTGCCTGCACACAGCTGGCTTATTGTCTTCCCTTTCACAGATGGAAAAACCGAAGGCTCAGAGAGGCGATGGGAGATGCCCGAGACCACCCAGCCAGATGGGGTGCCCAGCTGCTCACTCAGTCCCCAAAGCTACCACTAAACAGGCAACTATAAGTGATGAATTAGAGATGCCTGTACCTGTTTCCCACGTTAAAATGTGAGCTGTCTTCAAACACTGCCTGGTATACAGTAGGTGCTTAATGAGGTATTGATAAAGGAACAACTGAATGAAGGACCACGGAAATGCCAGGCTTCAGGGAGCTGTGATTCTGGAGAAGTCCTTGTCACTGATGAACACGGTCTCCTTCTCCTACCTGAGGTGCCCAGCCCTCCAGGCTCAGCCACGTCCTAACTCCCCACCCTGCCAAGGGTGCCCGGGACATCCTCGCTCACCTGCCAGCTCTGCCTGCCACCCCTGCTCTCAGCAAGGCCACTGGCCTCAGCTTGCCACCAGGAGACGTTGAATGGGTGAGCCAGGGCCAGGCGGGCAGCCAGCTCACTCTTCCCCAGCCATAGGGAGGAGACCAGCACCTGGGGAGGGGGACAGACTCAGCCAGGGGCCTTACCCAGACAGGCTGCACCTCTTTCCCACCCGCCCAGACCACCTTCTCCATCAAGGTCAAGGCTGCAAGGACAGATGGCGTTGAGCACAAACCCAGCCCTGTGCAAGTCCCTGGGAGAGCTCAGCCCATTTCTCAGAGAGGACATGGAGGCTTGGAGAGGAGCGGATGGAGTGAACACACGACAGATGAAACTGGAGGTCGCCCTCCTCTTCCACTGTCTTCCCACACTAGCTCTGTGGCTCCGGGCAGGTCACAGCATCTCTAAGTCCTTCAATTTCTTCATCTGAACACGGGGCTATTAATAGCACTGAGCAGATTGGAGGCTGAGGTGTGGGTTGACCCACAGCACCTATCATGGGATAAGCAATCAGGGCCTGTCAGCCACCATCACTGCTGTGCCTGTCAAGGTGTTGTGGGGACCCAGGTCTCCTGCTGCCCTTCCAGAAAGACTGTGGAACATGATACAGCCTTGTCAGCCCCAGGTAAGACTCCTCAAGCAGGGGAGGGCCCCAAGGACCCTGTTCAGCTCTGCCCCAGGGTCATCTTCCAGCCCTGACACCTACCTGGTCCCTGCCATACCAGCTGGCAACCAGGCCGTCCCGGTGGCTGCCTCCCGAATGCTCTGAGGACAGGCGGAGGCTGCAGTGTCATGGCAGGAGGAGGGGCAGCGGTTGGGTGAGCTCCACTGGGCAGGTGAGGACACACACAAAGAGTAGGGCATGTGAGCTGAGGTCAGCAGCTCCAGGCCCAGGGGATGTTCAGGGGACCCTCAGTGGACACCGCTGCCAGCCAGGCAGGTGGCCACTTGGGGATCACACACCCAGATAATTTTCACAAAATTTGGAAGCTACGTACTTACTTTGTCACCATCACTCAGGGCCTCACATGCACGGGTGACCTGCGCCCCCTCAGAAGCCCCACACCCCCATGCCGCCCAGTTCTATGCTCTCCTTCCATGACATATGACAGGTGGCACCCCATAGCTGAGTCCTCGCAACAATCTCCACACCCTGGGTCTTCTTCCTTGGTCCCCCAGGTGAGTCAAGCTGCCCTGACCTCCTGCCTCACTTGACCTCACCTACTGAGGCCCCTGCATAGGCCTGCTTTCCCAGACCCCCACAGCAGGAGGCTGCCTGGGGGCCCTTTGCACTGTGGTGAGCTCTGAGCTCAGTACAAAGGGCACCCACCTGTTCAGATGGGCTGCAGGGAGCCATACCCAGAGACAGTGGCACTGGCTGGTTCTCAGGGCATCGCCCAGTCATTGGTTCTGGGGAAGCTGACCACATGCAGGGCTGGAAGCCTTTTCCCTGCCACCCGCTGACCCACCACCTGCAACGCTGTGACCACGGTGTGGGGCTGCAGGCTGTGAGGCTCACCAAGGGTGGTACAAATACACAAACAGACACATATGCATGTGCATGTATACACACACGCATGCACACAGGCACGCACAAACACACGCGCACATAGGCAGGCACACACATGTTCACATGCAGGCATACACACATACATACACACGCACATGCTCAAATAGTCATGCCCACATACACATGGACGCAGGCATACACACATGCACACACATACATACACACGTGCACATACAGGCATGCACACACATACATGCACACACAGGCGCAGATACATGCGCACATACAGGCAGGCACCCACGTACACAGGCATACACATGTACACACATACATGCACACAGGTGCACATACATGTACACATGTACACATACAGATATGCACACATATACACATGCATACACACATGCACACTGCCTTGGCTCGTGGAGGACCTGCTCATTTCCTTTGCCTTCCAGGGCAAACGTGGCAAACATGACGCTGGGAGGATTCCATCATGCCACCTGGCAAGCCGTGCCCCCAGGCTGGGGTCTGCACTGTCTCCACACCTGGTGGGTCAGGGGTCAGGCTCTTCTCTGTGCCCAGTGGGTTTCTCACACAGAAACTGACAGTCTGGGTGGCTGCACAGGCTACAAATGACAGCCCCTTCCAGGGATGCCTGTTCCTGGAGGACCCTGGCTCACAGCTGCTATCAGGGCTGCATTGGCACTCATTTCTCCTGGCACCAGAATTGCCCAGGGATGCCACCCCTCCCAGGCCCTGGCCCCTTCTCCCTGCCCGGTCGTACTCAGGATAAACCCCAGCTCCTGCGCGACCTGGGTCCCCCAGGCCTCCTGCCTCACCTCCTCCCTTCTCCCCACTCCAGCCACAATGGCCTCCCTGATGCTGCTCCACACGCAAAGCTCCCTTCCACCAGGGGCCTTCCACCTGAAGTGCCTCTTCTCAGCCTCTGCACCTCATCCAGCTCCTTCTTATCCCTCAGATCTCTAGCTTGGAAGTCACCTCCTCCAAGAGGCCTTCCCAGACCACCCTACCTAAAGGAGCCCCACACTCCACACAGACCCTGATTGCTCTCACAGTCTTTCCCACACATGGAAATGGTCATGTTGGATGTTATTTTGCTTATGTGTGTCTCGTTGCTCAATGACTGTCTCCCTGAGGGGGGAAACCTGGGCCATCTTACTTCCCGATGGGTCCCTCCTGTGTAGAATCACACCTGGAATCAGCAGGTGCTCAGTGATGGCTTTTCTTTTTTGAGACAGTCTCACTCTGTTGCCCAGGCTGGAGTGCAGTGGCGCGTTCTTGGCTCACTGCAACCTCTGCCTCCCAGGTTCAAGCGATCCTCCTGCCTCAGCCTCCCAAGTAGCTAGGATTACAGGCGCCCACCACCACACTTGGCTAATTTTTGTATTTTTAGTAGAGATGGGATTTTAGCATGTCAGGCAGGCTGGTCTCGAACTCCTGACCTCAGATGATCTACCCACCTTGGCCTCCCAAAGTGTTAGGACTACAGGCATGAGCTATTGTGCCCAGCCAGGGATGATTTCTTGAGTGACTGGGTCACTGCTGCCCGCATCCCCTTATACACTCACCCTGCAGGCTGAGGTTCCTGAAGGGCCTGGGGAGAGGCCCAGAGAGGCTCCCAGTGACGGCCAACACCTGGTCATTCCACAGCACCTCCTGGTGCAGGGCATAGGTCCCATGAGCTCCCTCATATGTGATCTGCAGGAACAGCTCCCCAGGAAGCACGCTGAGCTGGAGGAGAATGATGGCATCACAGGGGAACCTGACACATGCTTCTGCCTGGGATGGGAAGGGAGAGAAGTTTGCAGAGGAGAAAAAAGGGAGTATTTGTGGATCATTTCTAGTTTCCTGCATGGCAACGTATGTCAGGGAATCAAAAGCCAAATGCTTCCTAAGGATGAGCAGATAACGTAAAGGAGGGGAGTGGGTGAGGGGACTATGGCCAACTGGAGACAGTGCAGAACAGCTACCTCTAAACTCCGTGGCCAAGCTGTGTGGCTCTGGGCAAGTTTCCAACCTCTCTGAGCCTCACTTTTCTAGACAATGAAGGCAAGACAGTGTCAACCTCTACAAGATAATACAAATAGTGCACTCAGCCCAGGGCTAGATCATGGAGAGGAGCTTGTAGGAGCCATGGTTGGTATTGAGTTTTCTCAATCATGTACTGAGCATGTATTATTCTCCCCAGCCAGTGCTGAGCTCCTGGGTACAAAGATAGCCAAGACCTGGCCTTGGCCCTTACGGGGCTTCCAGGCTGACAGGGACATAGTCACAGGACAGAAAATGATGGGACAAGGATGGTCACAGAGGCATTCAAGGGAGAAAGGAATGCAGAAAAGCAAGTTTGGGGAGGAGGCAGGGAAGAGCATTCCAGGCAGATGGAACAGCCTGTGCAAAGGCTCAGGGTGAGTTGCTGTCCTTGCTGGTAGGTACCATAGTCTGAGGGTCACTTGAGGGCACTGTAGGGGGACTGCTGGGGTGGGGTTGGAAGTTTCCTTTTTTTTTTGAGAAGGAGTCTTGCTGTGTTACCCAGGCTGGAGCACAGTGGTGCTATCTCTGCTCACTGGACCTCCACCTCCCAGGCTCAAGTGATTCTCCTTCCTCAGCCTACTGAGTAACTGGGACTATAGGCATGTGCCACCATGCCTGGATAATTTTTTGTATTTTAGTAGAGATTGGTTTTCACTATGTTGGCCAGGCTGGTCTTGATCTCCTGACCTTGTGATCTGCCTGCCTTGGCCTCCCAACATACTGGGATTATAGGTGTGAGCCACCACGCCTGGCCTTCCCTTAGATTTTCAAATGACTGGCACTTATCATCCATGGCTAGTTTAAGAGCCACCTCCTCAGTAGAGCCTTCCCTGGCCACCTAATCTAAATAAGCTCCCTGTTCACTCTCAGTCCCTTCAGTGCGTCTTCTCCATATCATGCTACTATCTGGCATATCTGTGGGATTTTGAGTAGTCAATCTCCCCCACTAGAGTACACATTTAATGAAAGGAAGGATCAGTTCCATTTTAGGTCACACCCCAGCTTCTAAAATAGTTCCTGGCACCTAGTAGATGCTCAATAAATAATGCAAAAGGAAGAACGGATGGATACAGACACAAGCTGATCATCTACTCCAGCAATTTTTGTCCATTTCACAGCCTTGCCTGCCCTTCCCTCCCTGGAACCAGAACATTAGGACAATTTCTCTTCTTTCAAAGATCTGTCCCAGAAGCACCCCCCCCTCCCCGCCACACCCTGGGCCTGGGCTGTCCTCCACACACCTGTAGGAAAGTCTGTTCCAGCTTCATGAAGTTGGTAAGACTGGCCTTAGCAGCTACCAGCCGGGTGCTGATGTGAAAGTAACGCTCTTCCACGCCCAAGGCAAACGTGCTCTGAACCTCACCCTTGGAGTAGTGTATCTGGGTCGGGGGAAAAAAAAACATGATAGATCTCCTCATCAGGGATCTGATGGAACATTTAAGCAGATGCTGGCTCTAAGCCATGAGCTCTGCCTCCCAAAGCCCCAGGCCCAAGACCCACAGGTTCCTGGACTGGAGGAGCTTCGATGAGGCAAGGGTTTGGAGCCTCAGTTCAGGCCATCAAATGTGGCCATGGCAACTATCTTCTCAGGCCCTCCCTGCTAAAACACTGACTTGAAAATATCTACCAGCCTGGCACCAGCAGGCAAGAGCTTTAGTTGCAGTACTTTTGCAGACCGCAGGGGGCAGTCTAGCAGAAAGGACAATGCTTGGGCTTGTGTCAGCATCAAACACACAGAGCTCCAAGTGTGGATCCACCACGGAGAGGTGAGCAATCTCCAGCTAGTTCCTTAACCACCGGAGCCTCAGCCTTCTAATTCAAAACACAGGGATAAGGACATCTATTTTATTATGGGTTGCTGTCAACATTGTATGAAATAATGTGCTAACTTCCAGGTTGGCTGAACAGCAGATTCGCTAGGGGAAACTTACTAAAAATATATTCTGGGCTCCCACTTAAAACCTACAAAAACAAAGTCTCTGGGAAGAGGTTCAAGAGCTAGTACTTTTTTTTTTTTTTTTTTTTTGAGATGGAGTCTTACTCTGTCACCCAGGCTGGAGAGCAGTGGCACAATCTTGGCTCAATGCAACCTCCACCTCCCAGGTTCAAGTGATTCTCCTGCCTCAGCCTCTCCAGTAGCCAAGATTACAAATGTGTGCCACCATGCCCGGCTAATTTTGGTATTTTTAGTAGAGACGGGGGTTTAGCCATGTTGGCCAGGCTAGTCTCGAACTCCTGACCTCAGTTGCTCTGCCCACCTCAGGATCCCAAAGTGCTGGGATTACAGGCTCGGGCCGCCACATCTGGCCAAGAACTGGTGCTTTTAATGAGCTCACCAGAGATGTGTCATTACATTAGTGATAACCCTGTCAAAAATGTTCAACCTGAATCTTGTCTTCAGCAAACAGTCTGACAAATCCACATTAGGAGAATGTTTTGCAAAATAACTTCCTGGACACTTCAAAATTGTCAATGCAGGATTTTTTTTTTTTTTTTTCTTTTTTGAGACAGGGACAGGGTCTGGTGTGTCATCCAGCCTGGAGTGTGCAGTGGTGTGAACACAGCTCACTGTAGCCTCAACCTCCTCGGCTCAAGCAATTCGCCCATACCTCAGCCTCCCGGGTAGCTAAGACTACAAGTAGGCACTGACATGCGTGGCTAATTTTTTCATTTTCTGTAGAGACAGGGTCTCCCTAGGTTGCCCAGGCTGGTCTTGAACTCCTGAAGTCAAATAATTCTCCCATCTCGGCCTCCCAAAGTGTTGGGATTACAAGTGTGAGCCACTGCATCTGGTTGGGATTTTTTTTTAACGGTGGTTAAGGATAATAAAATGTTTAGGGAAAATCATATTGATATCTGCAACTTGCTTTGAAATATATCCAAAACTAAGATGGATGGAGAGCTATGTGATTATGCAAAATAAAATGTGAACAGGAAAATCTAGGTATGTGGGTATTCAACTGTGAAATTACTTCCATTTATTAGTGTCTGAAAATTTGTATAATAAACTGTTGGGGGGGTGCTGGGCACAGTGGCTCACGCCTGTAATCCCAGCACTTTGGGAGCCCAAGGTGGGTGGATCACTTGAGGTCAAGAGTTTGAGACCAAGCCTGGCCACCATGGCGAAACCCCATCTCTACTAAAAATACAAAATTTAGCCAGGTGTGTAGTGCATGCCTGTAATCCCAGCTACTCAGGAGGCTGAGGCAGTAGCATCGTTTGAACCCAGTAGGCAGAGGTTGCAGTGAGTCGAGATTGCATTACTACACTCCTGCCTGGGTAACAGAGAGAAACTCTGTATCAGAAAAAGTTAAAAATAAATAAATAAATAAAACATTGGTTAAGGAAAGGTAGGGTGTGGAAGGAGAATGTTCTAGATCAGGAGCTGGCTTTTGGGCCAAATGTGGCCCACAACCTGATTTTATAAATAAAGTTTTATTGTAACGCAGCCATGCCTATTCACTTACATGTCGTCTAGAGCTGCTTTTGTGTTACAATGACAATTCTGAGTAGCTGTAACAGTGATCATAAGGCTTGCAGCTCTACATTTCACTTTACAGTAAAAGCTTGTAGACCTCTGTTCTAGGTTAAGAAAATTAAAAAGACATGGCAATTAGGTACACTGTGCGAACTTGGCCTGCATCCCATATTTAAAACAAAACAAAACAGTTTTTTGAAAAAACATTACTGGGAAAGCTGGGAAATTTTATATGGGCTGTACATTAAATGAAAGTATTACTTCAATGTTCAGTTTCCTGAATGCTGTAATTGTGTTAAATCAGAAAATATCCTTGTTACAGGAAAGAGGTTAAGTATTTCAGAGTAAAAAGATGACATCTTCAGAAACATCTCTATATTAATTCTTAATGATATGGAAAACAATGTATGACAATACGAATTTATGTAACACAGATGAGAAATATGGAAAGATATTAACAATTGGTCAATGTTCACTGTCCCACAGTAACTTTTATATAGGTTCAAATGACTCAAAACAAAACTTGGGGAAAAACTAAGCAGCTCCCTGAATGGAGCCAGGTGTGGCGGTACCACCTGTGGTCCCAGCTACCCTGGAGGCTGAGGCAGGAGGATCACTTGGACCCCAGAGCTTGAGGCTGCAGTAAACTATGATCATGTCACTACACTCCAGCCTGGGTGACAGAGCAAGACCTTTACTCAAAAAGAAATTTTAAAAATGAAAAGTAAGGCCGGGCACAGTGACTCACACCTGTAATCCCAACACTTTGGGAGGTGGTGGATCATTTGTGGTGAGGAGTTTGCAACCAGCTGGGTAAGACGGTGAAACCCCATCTCTACAAAAACAAAACAAAACAAAAATTAGCCAGGTGTGGTGGTGCATGCCTGTAATCCCAGCTATTCAGGAGGCTGGGGCGGGAGAATAGTTTGAACCCAGGAGGTGGAGGTTAAAGTGAGCCGAAATCATGCCACTGCACTCCAGCCTGGGTGACAAAGGGAGACTCTGTCTCAAAAAACAAATAAATAATAAGGAAAGAAAGAAGCTCCCTGAATGATTGTGCCATTGTAGCGAAGTGTAGGGAACTCCCAAATCACGTGTAAATTCAGCAGAGAACCCCAGCACATAGCGCGTGCTCTGTAAAGAAATTCGGCCTGGGCCAGGACTAAGAGGATGCCTAGCAAAACATGGTGGCTGGCCAAAAAATGAAATGACCAGTTGGCAGATGTCACCATTCATGCATGCGCTCACCCATTCATGCCCTGTTTTTTACTGAGCACCTACCAGGCACTGGGCCCTGTGCCAGGCACTAGGCATGCCCTCCAGGGAGCTCCAGAATTGGACATGGACAACGACAGCTCAGAGGGACAGAGGAACCTGGCCTAAGTCTAATGGACCCTTCTGTCCACTCCCAGGAACCCCCAGTCCTTCCTGCAGAGCAGAAACGGGGTTGACACTGGCTCAGTTCAAACGGCTGCGTCATCAGCTCCAGCCTCTACAAGTGCACCAGGCTGGGTGAGGCAACGCCAGGCACCAGGTACTGGGTGAGGAGGCCTCCCCCGTCTCCCAAAGGGCTCGTGGACCTAGCTGTGGGCCAGCCCAGGAACGTAAACCTGGGTATGTTTGGGAAAGCTGGAGCCAGAGGTTTCAGAGGGTGGCCCATGTGGGCCTGCTGCAGGCTGGCGGAGAGATGCGCATGCGTTAACATGCCCCAGAGGGGCCTGGCCCCCTTCCACCTGGGGCAAGCATCTGGAACCAGTTAGGAGCCAGGTGGCTGGGGCACAGTTACTTTAGCTGAGACTGAGGCTGAGCTGGGGCAGCAGCCCAGGAGGGAGGGGAGGCGATGCCGGCCTGAGAACAGGAGCTCTTTGCCAGAAAGAAGGAAAGAGAGGGCTTGAAGCTGGCAAGACGTCACCTTGTCCAGTGTCCCCAGGGCCAGGTTAAGACCAAGTCAACTTCTCCAAGAGAGGGTCAGAGAGCCAGGATCACACCAGTGGCCCAATGCAGGGCTATTCCCACACCCTGAGGCTCAAGGGCCATATGGTGTCCTGGTTAGGGCTGGACTCTGGAGCCAGGTGACCTGGGTTTGAATCCCAGCTTGGCCTCTACCTAGTTCTGGCACCATGGGCAAGCATCTCAGTTGCCCCTCTCTGAGCCTCAGTTTCCCCATTGGTATCAAGGGTTAAGCATGGCTCTGGGCTGCAAGTCTGCCATGAGCCCATCCATGAGCTTTCTTGGGTTGGTCCCATGGGAGCCCCAGCAGGGTCTGGACAGCAGGATTGTGACCCCCTGGCCGCCTCCCAGGGCTCCTCCTCACATAGCTCCCCTCCCCTCAGTCCTTCAGGCCAGGGTGGGAATCATCTCCATGTTTCCTTTTCTTTTTCCTAGAGACAGGGTCTTTTTCTGTCACCCAGGCTGGAGTGCAGTGGTATGATCTCTGCTCACTGCAGCCTCTACCTCCCAGGCTCAAGTGATCCTCCTGCCTCAGCCTCCCAAGCAGCTGGGACTACAACAAGCATCACCACACCTGGCTGCTAATTTTTAAGACTTTTAGTAGAGATAGGGGTCTCACTATGTTGCCCAGATTGGTCTCACCATGCTGCTGGAGCTCCTGGGCTTAAGCAATCCTCCCACATCGACCTCCCAAAGCACTGGGTTACAGGTATGAGCCACTGTCCCAGGCCTGTGTAACCCCAGGGCGCTGCACCCTCCTGTCGGGTTCCTCTCCACCCCAGGGTCTCAGCCTTGGCATAGCTGATGTCTTGGCTCATGGCCTTGCAGTCGTGGGTGTGTCCTGCGCACTGTAAGATGCTTAGCAGCATCTGTGGCCTCTGTACACTGACCCTCATAGCGTCCTCCTCCCCAGTGTAGCAACCAGAAACTCCCCAGACATGTCGAAAGTCCCTGGGGGTGAGGGGAGAGTCGCCTGTAAGTGAGGACCACTGGTTTACCCCTTCAACAAGTGGCTTACTCACTCCCTCCCTAGCTGCTGAGATCTGAGCACTGGAAACTAGCTGGTGGCGCCTGAAGTAGTGCATGCGTGAGAACACCGAGCACCTCACCAGGCACCCAGCCCTAAGGGCAGTAATAATCACTCGTAAGTGTCTGCAGCCTGGGATGCACTTAGTTTCTGAGACCAAGAACTCATCAGTGCTCTGCCTGGAGAGGTTGAGGGATTTTTACAGCTAGGTGACCCTGGGAAAGTCACTTGCCCTCTCTGAGCCTCCCTGCCCACATCGGTGCAGCGGGGCTGAGCAGAGGATTGAGAGGTGCTGTGTCCGGCATCGGTGCACAGTAGGTGCCCAGCCAATGATTCCTCCCCCCAACTCCTCTCCTCCTGGTAGGTGGGGGCCTCACCTGACTGCCTGGTTCTGGCCATGGACGTGAACAAGCAAGCTGGCCTGAGAATCGCAGGTCCGCAGCAGCGAGGAGCTCATCTCTTCTGCTGCCCAGAGTCCTAGGAATGTGAGCTGAGGAAGGAGCAGATTGTGAGGTGTGTGGGCATAGACAGCCTGAGGACCCTCACAGGCCAGTTGGGGACCCCAGCCAAGCTCTGCAGTCCAGCACGTCCCTGTCCCCAAGCCCCGCAGGCCTGGCTGATCCAACACTCTCACGGGTGCTGAGGATGCAAGGGGTCGGCCCCTGTTGCAGCTCAGGATGGCAATGCCCACTCAAAGGACAGCTGCAGCCCAGACATGGGCCGAGAACATGCTCCCCGGGGGGCTCCCCATCACCTGGCCTCGAGTCCAGGATAGAGTGTAGATGAAATCAGGGGCATGGGGTATCCAGTCCACTCAGTTGTGGGGTACAGAGCTGAGATCCTTTATAGGAGGGGTGACATCCTGGGCCCCTGAGCCCCCAGGAGCCCCCACTCTTCCCACTGCAGAGTGGACTAGGGCAGGGGTGATCTGAAACAGGAGTGTGTATGTGAAAGAAGCATTGGAGCCTGCTCTGGAACACACCCTGTGGCTTGGAGAAGGAGGGCCAACCAGGCAAGGCGAGTTCATGCCAAGTGACAGTGGCCACGGCATGGTCCCATGTGGGTGACTCCACCGAGGCAGGAGGACCCCGTGAGGAAGGACCTGGGTGCCAAGTCTGAGGCCCTATTTTGTTGTTTGCTTTGCTAGGTGACCTTGGGCGAGTCACCCACACTTTCACCTGTGACCCAGATACGATGGTGATGATGACAATGGTCACTGTCACACCATCAGCATCACCTTTTTCTTCTTTATCACAACGGTGCTTCTTAAGCATCTACTCAGGCATTTATGAGATTAACTCACTGAATCCTCACAACCTCCCTGTTATAGGCAGTATCATCAACCCCATTTTGCAGATTAAGAGATGAGGGCACAGAAAGGCGAAGGAATTTGCCCAGGGCCACACAGCTGGCAAGCAGCAGAGGTGGGATCCAAACACTAGAAAAAGCTTGGTAAGGAAGGGGCCACCCTGCCTCTCTCTGGGGCGTTGGGAGAATGAAACTAACAAATGCCCATAAACCCTTCAGTGGGGGCTGGCACGGGGTGGGCACTGGACAAGCAGGAGCTTTGATTCTGACCCAAGACTGCAGGGCAGAAAGACAGGTCAGAAGCCAGACGCTAATCCAGGGTGCCCGTCCACACCAGCCCTGCGATTGGGAAGGCAGAGCCTGCTCAGCACACCTGGTTACAGCGATTACAAATGAAGCCTTCATAAACTGTAAAGTGCTGGGGAAACCCAAGGCCTGGCCCTCCCTATCTGCGCTGTACACAGCAGGTCCTCTGCACCCCAGGAATTGGACAGAGGGGACAGAATTTGGAGGGAGGTCTTCCCCATGCACTCCTTACCTGGCTGGAGAAGGGCAGGCCCAGCCTCTGAAGAGCGGGCACTGTGTGGCTGGCATTGGCCACCATCTGCAGTGGGCCATGCAGTGGCCAAGCCACCAGGGCTGCCAGGTCCACGCTGACCCCACCGTCCCTGCCACAAAGGGCCACGTTGGCCTGGGTCTGGGAGTCTAGAGACAGAAAATGGCACGAGCTACTGAAGACAGGTCCATCTCCCTTCCCAGCCCAGGAAAACACCAGACTTCGGGAAGGGTCATGCCCTGGGGCCCTCAAAGACACCACCAGCGGGAAAGGGAAAGGCTCCCATGGCGGGCTGGGTGGGGTCAACCCGTTTTGAGTCTCCTTGACATGATCTATCATTTGTCCCTGAAGATCTAGGCCTGGGTGGCTCCTCCTTTCATTAAAGTTGAAGTTGTTGAAATGACACCTCCTCCAAGAAGCCTCCCCTGACTACCCATCTGAAGTCCCTCCCAATTCTTTGCTGCCAGGCATCCTCCATCCATCTCCCTGGAGTGGGGTTCCCAGCACAACCTGAAATGACCTCACTCACTTTCTTACTAGGTTCCTGCACCCCTACTGCCACTCCATGAGAATGCCAGCCCCCTGGGGGTAGGGTTTCTCTTAGGACAGCTCCTGACACACAACAGGGGGTCGGTGAGTACTTTCCGAATGACTGAGGGAGGCTGCTTCTCTGTAGGGATTCCTGGGGATTCTCTGAGCAGCCTGCAGATGAATCAGCATGATGTCTGCTCTTGATAAATGGCCACTGCAGCCTGATACCCACCCTGCAGCCACCTGGCCCTGGCTGGAGGGTCCCATCCCTCCCATCCCCCCACTCCCAGAACAGGAGAGTCTGACTCACAATAGGAGTTTCTTCTTTGACTTAGATTTCCTCTGCTACACATAGAAACCCATCGGGTCCAGGAGCCCCAGAGCAAACAGATGGCGCCTACTCTATGTCAGACACTAGGTTCCCGTGGGGTGCAGCTCATGGTTCAGGCCCAAGTGACACTCAGCCAGGCTCCAGCACCTCCCATCTGGCCAGCAGGGTGGATAAGCCCTGCAGCTCTGAGCCTCGACTTCCTTATCTATAAGGTGGACACAGCCCACCCGCCTCCACGGGAGAGCGTCCAGAGTAAATGGGGTAACACATGGGAGAGGACCGACTGTAGGGCATGCAGGAGGCCTGGGAAGCCCTTCCTTCCTTCCTCATTCCACACTCAACCACATGTACCTACTACGTGCAGGACAAGAGGATGGAGGGGACACAATTCCCACGCCTGGGAGCACCTGGCTGTCAAAGGTACCAAGAATGTTAAGGACAGGCAGAAAGTGTCCCCGAGAGGGGGGACAGCAGACTGCGGACAGCAATGGGAGGAGGGAGAGGTCACTCCTGGCTGGGGGCGGCCACACCAGGCATCCTGGGCCAGGAACTAGAGCAGCGTGAAAATGTTCATCCAGAATGACCTCCCATCACCCCATCACTTGTCACCAACAAATTCTGAGGTCAGCTCAGACTAGGGACAATTTCCTCATGTGATCCAGCCCTCCGTTCACCCCTCAGGAGGCTGAGGGCCAAAAATAAAGTTTTTTGTTTTTTTTTTGTTTTGTTTTGTTTTGTTTGTTTTTTGAGATGGAGTCTCACTCTGTCACCCAGGCTGGAGTGCAGTGGTGCGATCTTGGCTCACTACAACTTCCACCTTCCAGGTTCAGGTGGTTCTCATGTCTCAGCCTCCTGAGTAGCTAGGACTACAGGCATGCACCACCATGCCCAGCTAATTTTTTTTTGTAGAAACAGAGTTTCACCATGTTGGCCAGGCTAGTCTCTAACTCCTGACCTCAAATGATCCACACACCTCAGCCTCCCAAAGTACTAGAATTCAGGCATGAGCCATTGCACACAGCCCCCAAAATAAAAAGTTTGCGGCCAACAGAAGATGCCCTAGGGGACTAGGGAGACCCAGGGGTCCTGAATGGTCAAGAGCCAGGTCTCCATAATCTATATGGGGGTCAGAGGGTAGCTCTCTGTTCAATCCTTGCTCCACCATTACAAGCTGTGTGGCCTGGGCCAGGTGACTTAACTTCTCTGAACCTCCATTCCTCATCTGCAGAACGGGAACGGCATTCCTAACCCTACCTCATATGCTCATTCACGCACGTTCAACACCTACTATGTGCCCTGTGGCAAAGCAGACAAAAATCATTCCTGTCCTCCTGGAGCACACATTCTGGTGATTTCCAGTGTAGAGAAAATGAGAAACAAAGGTATTTGTATGCTACGTGGTGTGTTCAAATGACAGAGCTGGGGAGAGGGTGGGAGGAGATGGGGAGGTGGAAAGAGGCCTCTCTGAGATGCCATTGGAAAAACACCTAAGGGAGGCGAGGGAGCCAGGCAGGTGTGTGGGAGAGAGGCATTCCAGGCGGCAGGATCAGCCCATGCCAAGGTCCTGGGGCAATAGCAACCCCGAAGTGTTAAAGAATAGAAAGGAGTGGAACAGGTGGTGTTGGGGGCCGGCAGACGAGGTCAGATGGGGGAAGGGTGCGGGTTCTGCCAGCTCGCAGCCCCCTCTAAGAGCTGTGGCGTTCCCCTGTGTGATGGGGACAGCTGTACTGTACTGAGCTCTCGTGTGTACACAGCTTGCCTGGCATGTATGTAGTAAGTGCCCAGCCAATGCTGCCTCCTCTTATTGCTTTTATTTTCCCCCCATAATAGGCTGAACCATGGACCCCAAAAAGGTAATGAAGTCCCACTCCCCTCACCCTCTGTCCTATGAATATGACCTTATTTAGAAATAGAGTCTTGGCTGGGCGCGGTGGCTCAATTCTCACCCCAGCGCTTTGGGAGGCCGAGGTAGGTGGATCACAAGGTCAGGAGTTTGAGGCCAGCCTGACCAACATGGCGAAACCCCATCTCTACTAAAAACACAAAAATTAGCCAGGCATGGTGGTGCACACCTGTAATCTCAGCTACTCAGGAGGCTGAGGCAGGAGAATCACTTGAACATGGGAGGCAGAGGTTGCAGTGAGCCAAGATCATACCACCGCACTCCAGCCTGGGTGACAGAGTGAGATTCTGTCTTAAATAAATAAATAAATACATAAGTAAGTACATGGTCTTTACAGATGGAATAAGTAAAAATAACGTCACATTAAAGACAGGCAGGTCTTCAATCCACTGTGGATTGTTTTGTTTTATTTTGAGACAGGGTCTCATTCTGTCACCCAGGCTGGAGCACAGTGTTGCAATCATAGCTCACTGCAGCCTCGACCTTCTGGCTCAAGCAATTTTCCTGCCTCAGCCTCTTGAGTAGCTGGGACCACACACACGTGCCACCACATCCGGCCAAGATTCCTGTGCACGCCAGCTAAGATTTCTGGGTCTTAAGCCATTCGGTATGTGGGACTTGGTTGCAGAAGTCCTAGGAAACTAATCTGCCTGCCTTGGGAGTGAGGCCATTCATGGGCAAGGCTGTCCTGGTTGTCCCAGAGCCCAGGGCCACACTGGGCTTGATGGGGTGCCATCTGGGTCCAGAGGAAGCAGCTAGCTCCCCAGTCCCAGGGCTGTATGTTGAGTGCCTTACCATGTATCTGCAGCTCTGCGAGCAGGGAGGCCTCGCCTGGGAATCCAGCCCACAACAAGGCCTCACTTTTATGCCGGCTCTGGCCAGAGAGCTCCAGGTGCCCATCATGGTAACAGCAGCTCACAGAGTAGTTGAGAGATGTGAGTCCTATCAGGATGCGTGCAGAATGCTCAAAGCCCGAGCTGCCATTGTGAATGTCCGTGAAGACCTGGAATGCCACCAAGGAGATGCTGGGCCACCCTGTGCAGAGACACAGCCAGCCCCGAGCAACCTGGCACTGGCTCCCACACACCCTGGGGTTATCAGTGCCATCCGTGTCCCTGTGGTGGGAGGACCTCAGACCCTCTTGAAGGAGCAGGTTTGATGACCAACGCAGTTATTCCAGCTAATTACACGTGCACCAAGGAACCCACAGAGAACCAATCAGGAGGTGGGGCAGGCAGGGGAGAGGGGCCTGGGGAGGACGGCCAGATCAAAACTCTGGGAAGAGGAAGATGTCCTGGCTGATGAGAAACAGGTTGGCAACTACAGCCTACACCTTTTGTTGTAAATAAAGTTTTATTGAAACATAACCCTGCCTGTTTGTCACAGGTGTGTGAACCAGAGCAACTCCATCTTGAATAGGGGCTGGGTAAAGTGAGGCTGAGACCTACTGGGCTGCATTCCCAGATGGTTAGGCATGCTAAGTCACAGGATGAGACAGGAGGTCACACAAGATACAGGTCATAGCCAGGCATGGTAGCTCATGCCTCTAATCCCAGCATTTTGGGAGGCTGAGGTGGATGGATCCCTTGAGGTTAGGAGTTCAACACCAGCCTGGCCAACATGGTGAAATGCCATTTCTACTAAAAGTACAAAAAAAAGTACAAAAGTACAAAATCTTGCTCTGTCACCCAGGCTGCAGTGAAGTGGCACAATGTCGGCTCACTGTGATCTCCACCACCCGGGTTCAAGCCACCTCAGCCTCCCAAAGAGCTGTGATGGTAGGCGTGGGTCACTGCACCTAGCCTCTGCATCAACATGTTTAAATTCTTCTGACAGCTGTGCTTTAGGAAGAGTGTTCTGACAGCCATCGGAAATAAATGACAGAATGGCAGGACGAGGATCATGAACAGGGTGGCTGTGGACATCTGCTGGCCAGCAGCAGGAAAGCCACTCAGACCCCGGATTCTACCTCTGCAGCCTGCCTGCACATGAACACTCCTTCCCACATCAGTAGAAGCCTGGAACTCTCAGAACAACAGACCTCATCAGCCGCTGCCACCTTCACCAGAATGATGTGATTAACTTGTTCACACAGAAGACAGCAGGAACCCCGAGAGAACAGGATCCAGAATGTGTGGGTTTTGATGGACAGGGTGGTAGGATCTGGGAGGCTCCACCTACCTCACCCCCTGACCCCCACACTCCTTCCCCAGTCCTGCTCAGCATAGAGACTAGAGTGACATTACCAGAGATGTAGATGCTTGGAAGGACACCAGCGACACGGAGAAGAGGAGGCCGGAGGTCCGCAAGGCGCCCAGCTCCTGGCCTCGGATGGCCAGGACTCTGTCCAGAAAGGCTCCCTCCCAGCCACGGAACTTGATGGTCCTTGAGTTCCTGAGGATGGAGCTAGTGAGCCGGGCCCGCAAGTCCTCCTGCCTCATTTGCTCTCCTGGGATTGGAGGGGAGAAAGAGATGAAGACACGGCCGGTCCAGAATTCTCCCCTGCACCCTGACAGTCACCCTGCAGCAAATCCCACTGATCTCACCAAGTGCGTCCCAAAGCTGTCTGCCTCTCCGCATCTCTGACCCTCAGCCCTGATCCATCCACCGTCATTCTGTGCCTGGACTCCTACAGAAGCTGACCTGGGACCACTGCCCTGGGGAGGCAGCTTCTGATACCTGGAGAACAGAGGCTGCCCCTGAGCCCACCTGGGGATGGCGCCATCAGGAAGGCTACCTGGAGGTGGGTAATGCCTGAGTTACATCTTTTTTTCTTCCTTTTACATTTTTGATGGAGTTGGGGGGCGGGTCTTACTATGCTGACCAGTCTGGCCTCAAGCGATCCTCTGTCCCCAGCCTTCTAAAGTGCTGGGATTACAGGCGTGAGCCACCGTGCCTGGCCATGGGTTTTCTTGAACCAAAGCATATTCCTTGTCATGTTTAACAGAATTGTGCCCCAGCCCTGTACTTTCCTTGATTCGCCCTCCTTTGAATAGCGAACCTCTCAAAAGCTGTAATGAACATGGAAGAGCCGCTGGCTGGGTGGGCTGGGTGGTGGCTGGGGGGCTGGGGTCCCAGCAGTTGGCATCCCCTTTCCCAGGATGTACACATGGCCTCAGGTACCTGTCCTTTTATCTCCTAGGTCAGCTCGTCGACACTGTCTGGGTGAAAAAAGGAGACCAGGTCATGTTTTCATCCATGTTCATAGCCAATATCGCCATCCACAACATTGCCGTCAGTGCGTGCCCGAGCCACCAGTAGCCTAGAAATATTTAGACCTGGTTTATTAACCATACACCTGCCAGACCCAACCCAGCCAAAACTTGAAATCGACAGGGTGCAGTGACCCACATCTGTAATCCCAGCAATTTGGGAGGCCGAGGCGGGAGGACCTCCTGAGGTCAGCAGTTTCAGACCAGCCTGGTCAACATGGTGAAACCTCATCTCTACTAAAAATATAAAATGAGCTGGGTGTGCTAGTGCACACCTGTAATCCCAGCTACTCGGGAGGTTGAGGTGACAGAATCACTTCAGCACAGGAGGTGAAGTTTGCAGTGAGCCGAGACTGAACCACTGCACTCCAGCCTGGGCAGAGCACAAGACTCCAGCTCAAAAAACAACAGTAACAACAACAAATCAAACCCCCCCCACCTTTTTTTTTTTTTTTTTTTTTTAGAGATAGATAGGGACTTCCTGTGTTGTCCAGGCTACAGCGCAGTGGTACAATCATAGCTCACTGCAGCCTCTTACTCCCAGGCTCAAGCGGTCCTCACACCTCAGCCTCCTGAGTAGCTGGGATTACAGGTGCATGCTACCAAGCCCAACTAATATTTGTGTGTGTGTGTGTGTATGTGTGGAGATGCAGTCTCACCATGTTGGCCAGGCTGGCCTCAAACTCTGGGCTTCAAGTGATCCTCCCATCTCAGCCTTCCAAAGTGCTGGGATTACAGGCATGAGCCTCTGTTCCTGGCCAAAACCTAATTACACATTCATGAATGACCGAGGGCATGGGCTTCTGTGTCCTTTAACAATGAAATGGATTATTCCTTGGGAATAACTTTGCTGGGGATGCTGTAACAAAGTGCCACAAACTAAGTGGCTTAGAACAAGACAAACTTGTTGTCTCAGGCCAGATGCCGTGGCTCATGTCTGTAATCCCTGTACTTTGGGAGCATGAGAGGATCTCTTGAAGTCAGGAGTTTGAGACCAGCCAGGCCAATAGGATGAAACCCCATCTCTACTGAAAAAATACAAGGCCGGGAGTGGTGGCTCACACCTGTAATCCTAGCACTTTGGGAGGCTCAGGTAGGCAAATCATGAGGTCAGGAGTTCGAGACCAGCATGGCCAACATGGTGAAACCCTGTCTCTACTAAAAATACAAAAATTAGCTCAATGTGGTGGCATGTGTCTGTAATCCTAGCTACTCAGGAGAATGAGGCAGAAGAACTACTTGAACCCAGAGGTGGCGGTTGCAGTAAGCTGAGATCGTACCACTTTACTCCAGACTGGGGGACAGAGCACGAATCCATCTCAGAAAAAAAAAAAAAAATACCCAGGCATGGTTTCATGTGCCTGTGTTCCCAAGCTACTCAGGAGGCTGAGGTGGGAGGATTGCTTGAGCCAGAGAGAATGAGGCTGCAGTGAGCTGAGATCATGCCACTGCACTCCAGCCTGGGTGACAGAGCGAGACCCTGTCTCAATAAATCAATAAATAAAGTAAAAAGTTGTTGTCTCCCAGTTGGGAGGCCAGAAGTGTAAAGTCAGGTGTCTGCAGGCCGGGCTCTCTCTGGAGGCTCTGGTGAAAAATCAACCTTCACCTTCTGTGTTCAAGCAGTTCTCCTGCCTCAGCCTCCTGAGTAGCTAGGATTACAGATGCGTGTCCCCACACCCACTAATTTTTATATTTTTAGTAGAGACAGGGTTTCATTTTTAGTAGAGACAGCCTCTTCTCCTGGCTCAGGCATCTCTTGACCTATAGTGGTCATTGTCCTCCTATGTATGTCTGTCTCTGTGTGCAAATTTACCTTTGGGCAGGCGCAGTGGCTCACGCCTATAATCCCAGCACTTTGGGAGGCCAAGGCAGGATTGCTTGAGCCCAGAAGTTCAAGACAAGCCTGGGAAACATAGTGAGATACCGTCTCTACATAAAATACAGAAAATTAGCTGGGCATGGTGGAACACACCTGTAGTCTCAGCTACTCAGGAAGCTGAGGCGAGAGGATCACTTGAACCCAGGAGTTTGAGGCTGCGTTGAGCTATGATCTCACCACTACACTCCAGCCTGGGTAACAGAACAAAACTGTCTCAAGAAAAAAATATTTTATTCTTTCTTTTTCTTTCACTGGCAACAAATCTCCCTTTTAGTAAGAACACCAGTTATATGGGATCAGGGCCCCACCTTCATGACCCATTTTAACTTGATGACCTCTGTAACGACCCGGTCTCCAGATAAGGTCATGCCTGTAATCCCAGCATTTTGGAAGGCTGAGGTGGGAGGATGACTTGAGGCCAGGAGTTCAAGACCAGCCTGGGAAACATAGTGAGGCTTCACCTCTACAAAAACAGACAAAAAAATTAGCTGGGTGAAGAGGTATGTACCTGTAGTCCCAGCTCCTCGGGAGACAGGAGCACAGAGTCAGCCCAGGAGGTCGAGGCTGCAGTCATCTGTGCCACTGCACACCAGCTGGGCAACAGCAAGACCTAGTCTGTCTGAAGAGAAAAAAAAAAATGTTTGCTGATCCAATGTGGGGTAATTTTTAAAAACTTATCTCTGTATTTTTTCATATTGCTTAGCTTTTCCACATGAACTCTGTGATTATAACCAGAAAATAGCAGTCTCATTACTTTTTTTTGTTTTTTTTGAGATGGAGTTCTGATCTTGTTGTCCAGGCTGGAGTGCAGTGGCATGATCTCTGCTCACTGCAACCTCTGCCTCCTGGGTTAAGCGATTCTCCTGCCTCCGCCTCCTGAGTAGATGGGACTACAGGCGCATGCCACCCCGCCTCACTCATTTTTGTATTTTTAGTAGAGAGGGGGATTCACCATTTGGTCAGGCTGGTGTCGAACTCCTGGCTTCAAGTGATCTGCCCGCCTCCGCCTCTCAAAGTGCTGGAATTGCAGGCATCAGCCACCGCACCCGGCTGTGCTTATCTTTTTGTCCACAGAAATGACCAGCATTTCAATTTTTGTCTTGTTTTGTTTTTCTTAGATGAAAACAAACTGGCAGTTATAATTGGGAAGGACAATTTGCATTATGGGAATCTAGGAGTCGTGCCAAGTTCTGTAATCAAAGTTGGTAAAAAGAAACTGGGGTTATGGGGTGGGGGCAGTGGCACATGCCTGTAATCCCAGCACTTTGGGAGGCCGAGGTGGATGGATCACCTGAGGTCAGGAGTTTGAGACCAGCCTGGTCAATAAGGTGAAACCCCGTCTCTACTAAAAATACAAAAATTAGCCAGGCCTAGTGGTGAGTGCCTGTAATCCCAGTTACTCGTGAGACTGAGCAGGAGAATCGCTTGAGTCTGGGACGGGGAGTGAGACTCTGTCTCAAAAAAAAAAAAAAAAAAAAAAAAA
>NW_022436942.1:7977335-8026594 GCF_009761245.1 Sapajus apella | reverse complement strand
GACTCTGTCTCAAAAAAAAAAAAAAAAAAAAAAAAAAAAAAATTCTTCCTGGGATGCAAGGCTGGTTCAACATACACAAGTCTATAAACGTAATTCACCACATAAACAGAACCAAAGACAAAAACCACATGATTATCTCCATAGATGCAGAGAAGGCAAAACTCTTAATAAACTAGGTATTGACGGAATGTATCTCAAAATAATAAAAGCTATTTATGACAAACCCATGGCCAGTATCATAATGAATGGGCAAAAACTGCAAGCATTCCCTTCAAATTCTGGCACTAGACAAGGATGCCCTCTCTCACCACTCCTATTCAATATAGTATTGGAAGTTCTAGCCAGAGCAATCAGGCAAGAAAAAGAAATAAAGGATATTCAATCAGGAAAGGGGGAAGTCAAATTATCTCTATTTGCAGACGACATGATTGTATATTTAGAAGACCCCATTGTCTCAGCCAAAAATCTCCTGAAACTGAAAAGCAACTTCAGCAAAGTCTCAGGATACAAAATCAATGTGCAAAAGTCACAAGCATTCCTATACACCAATAACAGACTTAAGGAGAGCCACATCAAGAACGAACTGCCATTCACAATTGCTACCAAGAGAAACCTAGGAATACAACTAACAGGGAATGTAAAGGACCTCTTCAAGGGGACCTACAAACCACTGCTCAACAAAATAAGAAAGACACAAACAGATGGAGAAACATTCCATGCTCATGGTTAGGAAGAATCAATATCGTGAAAATGGCCATACTGCCCAAAGTAACCTATAGGTTCAATGATATCCCCATCAAGCTACCAATGTCCTTCTTCACAGAACTGGAAAAAAACACCTTAAACTTCATATGGAACCAAAAGAGAGCCCACAGAGCCAAGTCAAATCTAGGCAAAAAGAACAAAGCTGGAGGCATCACACTACCTGACTTCAAACTACACTACAAGACTACAGTAATCAAAACAGCATGGTACTGGTACCAAAACAGAGATATAGATCAATGGAACAGAACAGAGGTCTCAGAGGCAATGCCACACATCTACAA
The DNA here is from genome assembly GCF_009761245.1 of Sapajus apella. Taxonomy (NCBI): domain Eukaryota; kingdom Metazoa; phylum Chordata; class Mammalia; order Primates; family Cebidae; genus Sapajus; species Sapajus apella. The sequence continues at coordinate 8,025,548 of NW_022436942.1, read as the reverse complement.
CCATCTGATCTTTGACAAACCTCACAAAACCAAGCAATGGGAAAAGGATTCCCTGTTTAATGAATGGTGTTCAGAAAACTGGCTAGTCCTGTGCAGAAAGCAGAAACTAGAACCTTCCTGACACCTTATACTGAAATTAACTCCAGATGGATTAAAGACTTAAACATAAGACCTAACACCATAAACACCCTAGAAGAAAACGTAGGGAAAACCATTCAGGACATAGGCATAGGCAAGGACTTCATGACTAAAACACCAAAAAACATTGGCAACAAAGGCCAAAATAAACAAATCGGACCTAATTAAACTCCACAGCTTCTGCACAGCAAAAGAAACAATCATTAGAGTGAACTGGCAACCAACAGAATGGGAAAAATTTTTTTCAATCTACCCATCTGACAAAGGGCTAATAACCAGAGTCTACAAAGAACTAAAACAGATTTACAAGAAAAAAAAAACAAACAAGCCCATTCAAAAGTGCACGAAGGCTATGAACAGACACTTTACAAAAGAAGACATACATGAGGCCAACAAACATATGAAAATATCCTTATCATCACTGGTCATTAGAGAAATGCAAATCAAAACTACACTGAGATACCATCTCATGCCAGTTAGAATGGTAATCATTAAAAAACCTGGAGACAACAGATGCTGGAGAGGATGTGGAGAAATAGGAACACTTTTACACTGTTGGGGGGAGTGTAAATTAGTTCAACCATTGTGGAAGACAGTGTGGCGATTCCTCAAGGACCTAGAAATAGAAATTCCATTTGACCCAGCAATTTCATTACCGGGTATATATCTAAAGGATTATACATCCTTCTATTATAAGGACACGTGCACACAAATGTTCATTGCAGCGCCGTTTACAATAGCAAAGACTTGGAACCAACCCAAATGCCCATCATGGTAGACTGGACAGGGGAAATGTGGCACATATACACCATGGAATACTATGCAGCCACAAAAAAACGATGAGTTCGTGTCCTTTGTAGGGACGTGGATGAACCTGGAAACCATCATTTTCAGTAAACTGACACAGGAACAGGAAATTAAACACTGAATGTTCTCACTCATAGGCGGGTGTTGAACCGTGAGAACACATGGGCACAGGGAGGGGAGCATCACACTCTGGGGTCTGTCGGGGGGAACTAGGGGAGAGACGGCAGGGGGTGGGGAGTTGGGAAGGGATAACATGGGGAGAAATGTTAGATATAGGTGATGGGGAGGAAGGCAGCAAACCACATTGCCACGTACGTACCTATGCAACAATCTTGCATGTTCTTCACATGTACCCCAAAACCTAAAATGCAATTTTATATATATACATTTATATATATATATATACACGCATTTATACATGTATATATACACACACATTTATATATATACACACATTTATATATATTTATATATATGTATGTGTGTGTGTATATATATGTATGTGTGTGTGTGTGTATGTGTGTGTGTATATATATATGTATGTATGTATATGGAAATGTCGCTTTCCATTCAAAGAAAATGAAAAATCGGGGTTATTAATCAGTTGGTAAGGAATAATGGTCTTGTTCACAAACTTTGGATCCTATTTTTGCAGGCTAGAAATCACTCCAGTTAGTAAAATAATAACAGTAACAACAACAGCCAAAAGGGAAGAGTATTTAAAATGCAGGAGGTGCTGGTCTAGGCACGTTCGTGGGTAACATTATTTAGCCTTGAGCATCATCTTAGGAGAACATCCTCATATGATTCCTATCTGACAGGTGGAAAAACTGGGGCACAGAGACCTACGTCGTCTGTCCAGACTCAAAGTGGTATTAAGTTGTGGCGCAGGTGTCACCTGACATTGTCTTGTGCACTATGCCTATCTAATTATTATTATTATTTTTGAGACGGAGTTTCCTTCTCATTGTCCATGCTGGAGTGCAATCACGGCTCACTGCAACCTCCGCTTCCCAGGTTGAAGCAATTCTCCTGCCTCAGTCCCCCAAGTAGCTGGGATTACAGGCACGTGCCACCATGCTTGGCTAATTTTGTATTTTTAGTAGAGGTGGAGTTTCTGCATGTTGGTCAGGCTGGTCTTGAACTCCTGACCTCAGGTGATCCATTCAACTCGGACTCCTAAAGTGCTGAGATCACAGGCATGAGCCGCAACACCAGGTTTTGTTTTTTTTTTGTTTATTTGTTTGTTTTTTTGAGATGGAGTCTTGCTCTGTCACCCAGGCTGGAGTGCAGTGGGATGATCTCGGCTCACTACAACCGCCACCTCCTGGGTTCAAGCAATTCTCCTGCCTCAGCTTCCTGAGTAGCTGAGATTGTAGGCAAGTGCCACCACGCTGGGCTAATTTTTGTAGTTTTAGTGGAGTCAGGGTTTCACTATGTTGGTCAGGCTGGTCTTGAACTCCTGACCTCAGGTGATCCACCCGCCTCAGCCTCCCAAAGTGCTGGGATTACAGGCATGAGCCACCTCACCTGGCCACTATGCCTATCTCATTGTATTTCTAAAAGGAGAGGGAAAAGAAATAATTGTATTTCCATCCTCACAGTAACTCCATGAAGGAGATAATATCATTTACCTTTTACAAATGTGAAACAAAAGCTCCGGCTTTTTTTTCTGAGACAGTGTCTCACTTTGAAGCCCAAGCTTGAGTGCAGTGGCATGACCTTGGCTCACTGCAGTCTTGACCTCTGGGACTCAAGTGATCCTCCCACTTTAGCCTCCCAAGTAGCTGGGACCACAGGGGGACACTGCCACACCTGGAAAATGTTTTGAATTTTTTTTTGTAGAGATGGGCTCTTGCTATGTTGCCCAGGCTGCTCTCAAACTCCTGGGCTCAAGCAATCCTCCCACATCGACCTCCCAAAGTGCTGGGATTACAGGCATGGTCGCTCCAGCTTTTTTTTTTTTTTTTTTTCCCCAAGGCCACATTAAGTTGTTAGTGGCTGAGTCAAAAGAGTCCCAGGGTCTGCTGACTCCTACTTCAGTGTTTTTCCAGCTAGACTATAGCCACTGTCATTCCTGGAAGCTGTCTGACAGTGGACTGAGATGGATTACTTGGGTGTGTAGCACAAACAGAGGAACATCTCTTAGGATACTGAACCCTGATGTTCTGATGGGGCCAGCATGTATTCTGGGGAAAGGTTCCATAGCTCCCATCCATGACCAGTGAATAGGAATTAGGTAGCAGGCGTGGTGGCTCACACCTGGAATCCCAGCACTTTGGGAGGCTGAGGTGGGTGGATCACTAGGTCAGTTCAAGACCAACCTGGCCAATATGGCAAAACCCCATCTCTACTAAAAATACAAAAATTAGCTGGGCATGGCGGCAGGTGCCTGTAATTCCAGCTACTCAGGAGGCTGAGGCAGCAGAATCGCTTGAATCCAGGAGGCGGAGATTGCAGCGAGCTGAGATTGCACCATTGCACTCCAGCCTGGGTGACAAAACAACACTCAGTCTAAAAAAAGAAAATGCTGGGCATTGGCCAGGTACTGTGTGGTGGTGCACATCTGTAACCCCAGCACTTGGGGAGGCTGTGGCAGGCAGATCACTTGAGGGCAGAAGTTCCAGACCAGCCTGACCGACATGGTGAAAGCCCATCTCCACTAAAAATATGAAAATGAGCTGGGTGTGGTGGCGGGTGCCTATAATTCCACCTACTCAGAGTGCTGAGGCAGGAGAATTGCATTAACCTGGGAGGCGGAGTTTGCAATGAGCTGAGATCACGCCACTGTACTCCAGCCGGGGCGACAGAGCGAGACTTCATCTCAAAAAAGAAAAAAAAGTTGGGTGTGGTGGTGTGTGGTCTCAGCTACTCAGGAGGCTGAGGTGTGCAGATCACTTGAGCCCAGGAATTTGAGGCTTCAGGGAGCTATGGTGGAGTCACTGCACTCCAGCCTGGGTGACAAAATGAGACCTCTATTTCTAAAAAACTAATTTTAAAAATTAACAAAATAAGAGAGACAATAGGATAGTATTGATCATCAATAAGAGCTCAATCACATCACCCACTGAATCTTGCCAACATGATCAAACTCTAATCTAATGGGGTGAGCATAAATCCAGCTGCAAATATGCCACAAATACAAAAGACAGAGAATGGTTTTACCTGCACCAGGGAAATACAGACTTTGAGAAATGCTACAGGCCCAACAGTGTGGAGTCTTTCAAAATCCATAGAAAGGAAAAGGGATAGGTCAGGCAAGGTGGCTCAGTCCTGTAATCCCAGCACATTGGGATTACAGCACATTGGGAGGCCAAGGTGGGCAGATCACAAGGTCAGGAGTTTGAGACCAGCCTGACCAACATGGAGAAACCCCATCTCTACCAAAAATATGAAAATTAGCCAGGTGTGGTAGCACATGCCTGTAATTCCAGCTATTCAGGAGGCTGAAGCAAGAGAATCACTTGAACCTGGGAGTCAGGGGTTGCAGTGGGTAAGATTGTGCCTTTGCACTCTGGCCTGGGTGACAGAGCAAGACTCTGTCTCAAAAAAAAAAAAAAAAAAAAAAAAAAAAAAGGAAAAGGGATAAAGGAGAAACTTTGCAGATTGTGTCTTTTTTTAAATTTTAGTTTTTGGCCGGGCACGGTTGTTCACACCTGTGATCCCAATCTTTGCATTTTGAGAGACTGAGGTGGGCAGATCACCTGAGGTCAGGAGTTTGAGGACAGCCAGGCCAACATGGTGAAACCCCAGCTCTATTAAAAGTACAAAAATTAGCTGGGCATGGTCCCATGTGTCTGTAATCTCAGCTACTTGGGAGGATGAGACAGAAGAATGGCTTGAACCCAGGAAGCGAAGGTTGCAGTAAGCTGAGATCACACCACTGCACTGCAGCCTAGGTGGAGTTAAAAAAAAAAAAAAAAAAAAAGAAAAAAAGAAAATTAGGTTTTGTAGAGACAGGAGTCTCCCTGTGTTGTCCAGGTTGGTCTCAAACCTCTGAACTTAAATGATGCTATCACATCAGGATTACAGGTGTGAGCACTCACCCAGCCAACAAACTCGGAGACTGAAAGAGGCTTAAAAGACATAACAATGCTGGGGAACAGTTATGGGCTAGAGATGCATACTAGGGCAGCTCTACTCTAAAGAAACAGAAAGAGGCCAGGTATGCTGGCTCACACCTGTAACACCAAACACTTTGGGAGGCCGAGAAGGGAGGATCGCTTGTGCCCAGGAGTTTGGGACCAGCCTGGCAACATAGTAAGACCCTGTCTCTACAAGGAAAAAAAAAAAAGTTTTTTTTAATTGGCCGGGAATGGTGGTGCACGCCTATAGTCCTGACTACTCAGGAGGCTGAGGGGAGACTATCACCTGAGCCCAAGAGGTCAAGGCTGCAGTGAGCCATGATCACACCACTGCACTCCAGCCTGGGTGACTGAGCAAGAACCTGCCTCAGAAAAAAAGAGAGGAACAGAAAGAAGCAATTACTGTGAATGTCAGGGTTGGGGAATACTTCTGGAGAGAAGGGAGGGGCTGGCATTATGCCCATCTCCAGCCCCTTCTGGAATTACAGAGTCTAGTGGGGAAGACAGCAGCACAAGTGGAGATTCAGGCCGCAGCACCAGGAAGTTCCCTTCCACCTTCCCGTTTCCTTGCCCTCTCCTCTGGGGAACGGGAGCATGATTTTCTTACTCTTCTTTGCCTTTCTAACTAGTTAGAGTTTCTCATGGGAGAATTCATATACAGGATGTATAGCATCAACATCAACAGCCAGCTGGAATTCACGGCTTTGTTGATACCCCAGCCAGGCACATCCCTTATTCCTCAGCTAAGTACATCTGAATGTTGCTGCTGTCCAGGATTCTCAGCCACATGCTCGGTGCCCACTCCTGGAGTCTGGAAATCCCCTGACATTGCCCCCAAAAGGAGAGACACTCACGATTCTGCATAGAAACTGTCTCTATGTGTCTTTTTTTTTTTTTTTTTTTTTTTTTTGAGACCGAGTCACTCTGTTCATCAGACCGTAGTCCAATGGTGTGATCTCAGCTCACTGCAAACTCGACCTCCCAGGCTCAAGCAGTTCTCCTGCCTCAGCCTCCCAAGTAGCTGGAATTACAGGCACCTGCAACCATGCCTGGCTAATTTTGTATTTTAATGGAGATGGGGTTTAACTATATTGGTCAGGCTGGTCTTGAACTCCTGGTCTCAAGTGATCCACTCACCTACGCCTCCTAAAATGCTGGAATTACAGGCATGAACCACCATGCCCGGCCATTTCTGTGTCACCTCCCTAGGCCAGCCTCTGCATGTTTGGGCTTGATGAGGCTATGGCTGTCCAGCTGGCTGCCTGTCATCTTTAGTCTCTGTGTCTCCTCGAACCTTCTCAGCTGCCCATAAATTCATTTTCCTTTCTTTGTTTCTTGAGATGGAGTTTTGCTCTGTCAGCCAGGCTGGAGTGCAGTGGCATGATCTCGGCTTATTGCAACCTCTGCCTCCCATGTTCGAGCAATTTTCCTGCCTCAGCCTCCCAAGTAGGTGGGACTACAGACACGTGCCACCATGCTGGGCTAATTTTTGTATTTTTAGTAAGATAGGGTTTCATCACGTTGGTCAGGCTGGTCTCAAATGCCTGACCTCAGGTGATCCACCCACCTCAACCTCCCAAAGTGCTGGGATTACAGGCATAAGCCACAGTGCCCGGCCTCAGTTTTTAAACTCAGCCTGAGTGGGCTTCTCTTGCTAGTAGCTAAGAGCTCTGATCCCTATGGCCTTCTCCCACCCAGCAGGAAGTGTTTGGATGTTTCTGGATCTAAAATCCAAGTGTCTAAGCCTACCAGTAGTTGCAAGTACAGATGGTCACACAGTTTTTTGAGTTTACAATGGCATAAAAATGATCACATTCAGTAGCAACTGTGCTTCCAGTACCAATACAACCTTTCTGTTTTTCACTGTTACTATAGTATTCAATAAATTGCATGAGGGCCAGGCACAGTGGCTCATGCCCTTAATCCCAGTACTTCAGGAGGCTGAGGTGGGAGGATCACTGGAACTCGGGAGTTTGAGACCAGCCTGGGAACATAGTGACACCCTGTCTCTGTAAAAAAGATAAAAAGTAGCCAAGTGCAATTGTGTGCACCTGTAGTCCCTTCTACTTGGGAGGCCGAGGCAGGAGTGATCACTTGAGCCCAGGAGATTGAGGCTGCAGCGAGCTATAATCATGCCAGTGCACACCAGCCTGGGTAACAGAGCAGGACCTCATCTCTTAAAAAATAAAAAATTTAGGCCGGGCATGGTGGCTTACGCCTGTAATCCCAGCACTTTGGGAGGCTGAGGTAGGTGGATCACGACGAGGTCGGCAGTTCAAGACCAGCATGACCAACACGGTGAAACCCCGTCTCTACTAAAAATACAAAAATTAGCTGAGTGTGGTGGCATGCACCTGTAATCCCAACTCCGGAGGCTGAGGCAGGAGAATTGCTTAGAACCTGGGAGGCTGAAGTAGCAGTGAGCCGAGATTGCGCCATTGTCTGTAATCCCAGCACTTTGGGAGGCCGAGGCAGGTGGATCACGAGGTCAACAGATCGAGACCATCCTGGTCAACATGGTGAAACCCCGTCTCTACTAAAACTACAAAAAATTAGCTGGGCATGGTGGTGCGTGCCTGTAATCCCAGCTACTCAGAAGGCTGAGGCAGGAGAATTGCCTGAACCCAGGAGGCAGAGGTTGCGGTGAGCCGAGATCGCACATTGCACTCCAGCCTGGGTAACAAGAGTGAAACGGTCTCAAAAAAAAAAAAAAAAAAAAAAAGATAAAATAAATAAGTAAATAAAAATTTAAAAGTAGGTAAACTATTGCTTCATGAGGAAAGCATTTCTGTTTGGGATGATGAGAAAGTTTAGAAACAGATGGTGGCGATGGTTGCACAATATTGTGAATCTACCAAACGCCATTGAATTGTACACTTAAGCGTGGGTACATTTATCCAAGTTTATTATCTATTTCTGCAAACATTCATGAAGGCTGACCCCTGAAATGTCAAAGTGATCCAAGGTGGGGAAGGATGGGTGGATTTTGTTCTCCTTTTAGTACTGCTCGGTTTGTTTTCAACCTAAAGTCATCTGGGCTAACATCCAATGCTTGGTAGGGTAGGTGTATTACATGCATTTGCGGGCCGGGTATGGTGGCTCATACATGTAATCCCTGCACTTTGGGAGGCTGAGGTGGGCAGATTGCCTAAGCTGAGGAGTTCAAGACCAGCCTGGGCAACATGGTAAAACCCTGTCTCTACTAAAAATACAAAAATTAGCTAGGTGTGGTAGGGTGCTTGTAGTCCCCGCTACCTGGTAGGCTGAGGCAGGAGAATCGCTTGAACCTGGGAGGCAGAGGTTGCAGGCAGTGAGCCGAAGAGAGGATCACTGCACTGCAGCCCGGGCAACAGAGCCAGACTCCACCTCCAAAAATAAAAATAAAAATAAAAATAAAAAGGCCAGGTACAGTGGCTCACGCCTGTAATCCCAGCACTTTAGGAGACTGATTTAGGTAGATTACCTGAGGTCGAGTGTTCTCGACCAGCCTGGCCAACATGGTGAAACCCAATCACTACTAAAAATACAAAATTTACCCAGTGCTCACGCCTGTAATGCCAGCCACTCTGGAGGCTGAGGCAGGAGAATCACTGGAACCTGATAGGCAGAGGTTGCAGTGAGCCAAGATTGCACCACTGCACTCCAGCCTGGGTGACAGTGTGAGACTCTGTCTCAAAAAATAAATAAATGCATTTTCAACTTAGTATATTTTCACTTTTTTTTTTTTTTTTTTTCCCATAAAGACAGGATCTCTCCGTGTTGCCCAGGCTGGTCTTGAACTCCTGGGATCAAGCAATCTTCCCACATTGACCTCCCAAAGTGCTGGGATTACAGACGTGAACTACTGCACTTGGCTGATATTACCAATTTATGATAGATTTATGGGGACATGACCCCATCATGAGTCAAGGAGCATCTGTAATCATGCTGAAAATGGGGTGGGCTTGTGTGAGAATATGGGGGAGTGTCACAAAACACAAGAGGACCAGGGCCTGCAGGGGGACACCACAGGCTGCCTCTGGCTCAAATCCAGGGCTCCCTCATCTGTGTCTCCTGCTGCAGGACAGAACCCAGGCTCACAGCTCTGCAAATGCTGTCTGCACTGCAGGACTTCAAATCCACAGCTGGGGGTTGTGGGTGATAATGGAGCAGGAGCAGGGCAGGGGGCACACATCAGGGGTTACACCTGCAGTCACACTGGCAGAACAAGCTCGTTTTCTTTTTTCTTTTTTTTGAGATGGAGTTTCACTCTTGTTGCCCAGGCTGGAGTGCAATGGCATGACCTTGGCTCACCGCAACATCAGCGTCCCATATTCAAGTGATTCTCCTGCATCACCCTCCTGAGTAGCCAAGATTACAGGCATGCACTATCATGCCTGGCTAATTTTGCATTTTTAGTAGAGACGGGGTTTCACCATGTTGGCCAGCTGGTCTCAAACTCCTAACCTCAAATGGTCCACCTGCCTCAGCCTCCCAAACTGCTGGAATTACAGGCGTGAGCCACCGCACCTGGCCCTGGTTGCCCTGTCCTGCCTGCTGGCTCTGTACAGCCTCAGCTTCTCTTCCCCCAACCCCTAGGTGATAGAGAGCCACCCCCACTCCCTGGGGTTCTAGGTCACCTTCTATGAGAGCAGTTACAAGTTACATGGGAACACCAAGTACAGTCTGGTCAGCTACGTCCCCACCAAACCTCACCGCATGTCCCCTGAGGGCCCCCTCTTCCTTCTTCCCTTACCAGCATAAAGAGCTGAGGAATTTCCAGACAACACAGCCCCTAGCCCTGCCCCGTGGTGGGAAGATGATCAGGCAGCCATCACCTACGCACCTGACTTCATTGAAGTGTCACACGGGTCAGGCACCATGTGAGCTTGTAATTCTAGCGCTTTGGGAGGCTGAAGCAGGTGGATCACAAGGTCAAGAGTTTGAGACCCACCTGACCAACATAGAGAAACCCCGTCTCTACTAAAAATACAAAAATTAGCAGGCTGTGGTGGCATGTGCCTATAATCCCAGCTACTTAGTAGACTGAGGTAGAAGAATTATTTGGACCCTGGAGGCAGAGGTTGCAGTGAGCTGAGATTGTAGCACTGCACTCCAGCCTGGGTGATAGAGTAAGATCCCATCTCAATAAATCAATGAATAAATAAAGTATCACGTGGGAGATTCCCACATGGCATGACAGGGAGGAGTCTTACCCAGACTGGGTCAGGGCTGGTGGTCTGAGTTAGCTGAGTAAACGGAGACATAAGGATTTAGTGGGGGCAATTTCCACAGGGCAGGGGCCTGACCAGCTGCAAGTCAGCAACAGCAAACTTCTTTGACCAGGCTCATCACATCTAGATGCGTGAAGAAAACAATCACTCCTCACTGCGCATCCCCAGAACTCTGGGAGCAAGGGGGTGGGAGCCGTCATACTGGGGCCATTGTTTCTGTGAGCTCCCAGAAGCTTTTCACAGGCAGTGGGCTTAGAACGGAGCAGGGCTTGGCTGAGCACGGTGGCTCACGCCTGGAATCCCAGCACGTTGGAAGGCTGAGGTGGGTTCATTGCCTAGGGTCAGGAGTTGGAGACCAGCCTGGCCAACTTGGTGAAACCCCAGCTCTACTACAAATGCAAAATTAGCCAGGTGTGGTAGCATTCACTTGTAGTCCCAGCTACTCAGGCTGAGGAGGCAGGAAAATCTCTTGAACCTGGGAGGCGGAGGTTGCAGTGAGCCAAGATTGCATCACTGCACTCCAGGCCTGGGTGACAGAGCAAGACTCCATCTCAAAAAAAAAAAAAGTCAGGGCAGGGGACAGAGTGGGGCTAAGCGGCTTCCAGGTTTACCTCTCCTCCAACACCCCATCTCTCCCACAGTCCTGAGTTGGGGGATGCCCATGGTCTTCCACAGGTGCACTTGGGATTTTCTCTCCTGACCCCACAGGATATTTGCCTAAAACAGAAGCAGCACTGAGGCAGGATCAACCCAAATTCACTTCCAGGTATGCTGGCTCCTGGACAGAGGTGGGGACGGGGCTGCCTACGGGGAGTCCCTTAGCAGGAGCAGAGAGAAGCAGGGCTGCGATCACAACCCCAGCTGAAGAACAGTAAAACAGGATGATTAAAACACTTTACAAGAGCTAGGTGAGATGGCTCACACCTGTAATCCCAGCACTCTGGGAGGCCGAGGTGGGCGGATCACCTGAGGCCAGGAATTCGAGACCAGCCTGGCCAACATTGTGAAACCCTGTTTCTACTAAAAATACAAAAATGAGCCAGGTGTGGTGGCAGACGCCTGTAATCTCAGCTACTCAGGAGGCCGAGGCATGAGAATGGCTTGAATGTGGGAGGAGGAGGTTGCAGTGAGGCCAGATCAGGCCACTGCACTCCAGCCTGGGTGACACAGTGAGACTCCATCTCAACAACAACAACAACAACAACGCACTTTACAAACGGTGGTCCCTCAAAACACTTACACACAGCATTACCATTTGCTCTAACAAAGCCGCTGCCATCCATCCCAAAAGAATAGAAAGCAGGAACTTAGAGAGGTATTTGCACATCTGTGCTCACAGCAGCGCAGTTCACAACAGCCAAAAGGCAAAATCAACCGACGTGTCCACCATCAGATGAAAAGATAAACAGAGTGTGACCCATCTGCACAGCAGAATACGACTCAGACATAAGAAGGAAGGGAGGCCAGGCAAGGTGGCTTACGCCTGTAATCCCAGCACTCTGGGAGATCAGGGTGGGTGGAGACTTTGTCTCGAAAAAATAAATACAAATAAAGAGAAATAACAAAGGAAGTGAGAATATATCGTGAGTGACTCTAATAAGTAAGGACTGAAAGCGTTCTCAGCTGCTGATAGCATTACTACCAACCAGTTCAGTTCTGTTCCTTTTCCCGGCTGGGAAGACCTGCACTTGTCCCCCAGGGCTCACCTTTCTGTACACCAGGCCAGTGACGGCCGACTGCAGCCTCATCTGCAGCACCTTGAGCCGGTACGTGTTCTGCTGCTTAAACAGCGTTTGCAGGCAGGCCGAGAGGAACATCAGCACTGCAAGGAGGTAGCCCTTCTAGGCTGGAGACTTGGGATCACCAATAAACTCCAGGAAAAGGCTTGCAGGGGAAGGAGGGAGAAGGTACAGCTGGTGAGAGGAGGTGCCCATGTGTGTTGCCTTTGCCTAAACCAGGCCAGGTGTGGAGGATCAGTCGGCGTGGTTGACTTTTTCACAATCATGATCTCGGTTATTTCCCCCACTGTCCATGCTTCTTTTCAATCTTACTGCAGCTCCTGAGATCGAGAGATGGGGTTTTTCTCCCCCCTTGTTATGGGCTAAATTGTGTCCTTACAAAATTTGTATGTTGAAGCCCCAACCCCCGGTACCTCTGAATGTGACTGTATTTGGAAATAGGGCCTTTAAAGAGACAATAAAGTTAAAATGAGGTCATTAGGCTGGGCCCGCATCCAGTCTAGAGTCCTGATAAGAGGAGAAAATGTAGACACACATGGAGACGCCAGGGTGGACACAGAGGAAAGACCATATGAGGACACAGGGAGGAGGTGGCCAACTGCACGCCAAAGGCAGAGGCCTCAGATGGAACCAACTTGCAGTTACCTGATCTGGAACTTCCAGCCACCAGAAGCATGAGGAAAATACATTTCTGCTGTTGAAGCTACTCAGTCTGTGATGCTCTGTTATGGCAGCTGAGCAGACACCACTTGAATCTGGGCTGGCCACAAAACCACCTTTGACCAACAGAGTAGAGTGGAGGTAAAGCTATGCCGGCCGGAGCCTCAAGAGAAAATGTGGCTTTTGGCCTATTGCTTAGAACCCTCCCAAGCAGCCACGTGAACAAGGCTGAGCTAGCTTTTTGGAGGATGGGAGCCCACGTGGAACAGAAAGCCATCCCAGCTTCAGACACACAGCTGTGGCACATGAGAAAACCCAGCCAAGAAAAGAACCTCCCAGCTGATCCCAGTCCACGTTACTGACCCACATTACCATAAACTAAATAAATGAATGCTTATAATTTTAAGCCGCTCACTTTTGGGGCATTTTACAACACAAGCTAATTTATACAGTCAGGTAAGAGCTTGCTTATTTGCCCTTCTGGGGGCACAGTCACTTTCTCATTAATCATTTCACTTTTTCAGTATCCTTCTCACCCGCCCTCCAGCGTCCCGAGCACCAGATCTATAGGCAGAGGCATGAGAGCTGAAGCCCCCTGACCCTGGAGGGATACCATTAAGAGACTACCAGCCTTAGCAGAGCTCCTGAAGTCTGGACTCACCTAAGCAGCTTGGGGACGGTGAACCTGAAGACATCACTGATGAAGAGGCTGTGGGTCTCATAAAGAAAGTAGAATGGAACACCTGCCAGATGGCCGTCAGCAGTGGGCCCCATGCCTTCCTTCTTGCCAAAGGAACAGCTCAGTCTCTGGAGCCTCCATGCCACTGCCTCCTTTCCTTTTAAACACTATTGCCTTGGTGTGCCTTAGAGGAAGGGAGAGGCTGGCTCTGGGTCCCATTTTATACTCTCAGCCACCAGCAGCAGGGCCAGGCATTAAAAGCTTGTTTTCCTAACAATGGGCGTGGCTGGGTGTGGATCCAGCCTGGCTCCCTCACCTGTGCCTTCTTATTACCCTGAGTGCCCATTTAAGAGGCAGTCACAGGAGTTGTGGGGGAAGGGCAGAAGGGCGGCCCTGAGGACTCTTAGATGGCCATGGGAAAGCACACACGTTGAGCACCTACTACGTGCCAGATAATCCCCAGTCATCCTAAGACCCCTGGCAAGCCAAATGTCGTTCCCATTTCACAGATGAGAAAACTGAAGCTCAGAGAAGCAAACTTGTCCAAGGGCACACAGCTGAGAAGTAAAAGTTGGGATTCAATTCCATCTCTCTGCCTCCAGAGCCCATGCACTTTTCTTTTCTTTTCTTTTTTGAGACGAAGTCTCACTCTGTCACCCAGGCTGCAGTGCAGTGGTGAGATCTCGGCTCACTGCAACCTCTGCTTCCTGGATTCAAGTGATTCTCCCACCTCAGCCTCCTGAGTAGCTGGGATTACAGGCAAATGCCACCATGCCCAGCTAATTTTTGTATGTTTAGGAAATGGGGTTTCACCATGTTGGCCAGGCTGGTTTTGAACTCCTACCTCAGGTGATCCAGCGGCCTCAGCCTCCCACAGTGCTGAAATTACAGGCCTGAGCCACTGCACCCAGCCTCCCATGTATTTTTCAATCTATCATGTTGTCAACCTGGAGGAAGAACAGCACCCCCTCTTCCACACAACCAGCCAGCCCTTAGGTGGTTTTGAGCCGGTGGAGAATCACAGCTGATGTGCATGGGGCCTGGTGCTCTGGCTCTGAGTGAAAGCACAGACAGAGGCTCAGGCTGCCTCAAACTTATAAGATCCCTAGCCTTTGGCCATAACCAGGGGCCACAGAGAAGAGCTAAAGTGAGGAAGAAAGAGGGGGTGGTAGGGGGAGGCCCGAGGGCCCCTCCAGGGCAGGTCAGAAGCCTGGGGCCATAATGGAGAGGCTGCCGCAATGCAGCTGCTGACAGCCGGTTGCTGTGTGGTCTTGGGTAAGTAGACTGCTCCCCTCTCTGTGTGTGAGAGGATGGGTGTGGTCCCCCCTCTGAGTCCCTTGTGTGTCTCTGACAATCTGTAAGATTATCAGTAATTGCTTGCTTGCTTGATCTTTTGAGACAAAGTTTCACTCCTGTTGCCCAGGCTGGAGTGCAGTGGCATGATCTCAGCTAACTGCAACCTCCATTTCCTAGGTTCCAGCAATTCTCCTGTCTCAGCCTCCCAAGTAGCTGGGACACACTACCATGTCTGACTAATTTTTGTATTTTTAGTAGTGATGGGGTTTCACCCGTTGGCCAGGCTGGTCCTAAACTCATGACCTCAGGTGGTCCACCTGCATCAGCCTCCCAAAGTGCTGGGATTACGGGTGTGAGCCAACATCTCTGGCCACTTATCAGTAATTTCAATCCCCATTACAAATCTGTGACCCAGGGCCACGTGCTGACATCAGCTCTTTATATAACGGAGCTCACTGACTTCCCTGGACCCCCTTGCCAGGTGGGTATTATTAGACTCTCCATTTTACAGAAGGGGAAGGAAGCTGAGGCTCTGAGAGGTGGTGATAGCAGCCCGAGGTCACACAGCAAGGGCAGAGCAGGGATTGAAGCCTAGATCTTGACTTATGGTTCCTAGAGTGTTTCTTGTGCACTAAGGACCCCCACCCCCACCATAATAATAAAAAAGAAGCATAACAAAAATCCCCTTGTGAGCTCAGGTGGCAAGACCCTTCCAGGCCATGGTCTTTGTCCCTCATTGCTGGCCCGATCTGGTGTTTGGTTTGGCATCTCTGGAGAGTTGTGACTGGCTCAGTTCTTACTGAGTGGGCATGGCCTGCTGCTCACAGGTTATTTTGGCATTTGAGTCTCAAAGCCAAGAAGATGCCCCTTCCATGCAGAGAGAGCATCCCTGACCACCCTTCCTGTCTGACCCCACCATTTCATTCACTGCCTTCACAGCCTTGCCCATGGCACCAACCCTCTCTTTGTCTTGTTAGAACCCCAGGTGGGTAGACTTTGCCTGAGTTTTCTACCAAGATGTCCCTAGTATTGAGTCCAGCTCCTGCACACAGTAGGAGCTCAATAAACACTTGTCAAATAAATGGGAAAAGCAGACTGATATGTGTAAAAGGGCCTAACAAGAGTGCCCAGCACATACTGTTATAAACATTTATAGAAGGAAGGATGGACCCTGGCTGGGTGGACAGAACTTGGCTTTGGAAGCAGGAGACTATGGTTCCAATGCCTGCTCTGTCTCCTCTCCTCTGAGGCTTAGTGTTTCCATCAGTAAAATGGGGGGACTGGGAAGTTTTCTTTCTGGCTGGAGATTTTACTCAGTTCTGTTCTAGCTGTTTGCCCAGAGTCACTATATTCAGCATGCAGGCTCCATAGCAGGTGTTTTCCTCTTCTGGAGGTCTCACCTCTCATCAAGGAAGAGGTCCAGATTGCTGACTGATGTCTGGTCTCTGGACTGAAGGCCATTTAATGCAGGACTCACAAATGACAGTGGGGCAAGCCAGGGGGCATACATGAGTGGCATGGGCAAGGTGTGAGTTGGGGGATACAAAAGGGAGTGATGGAGGCTGGGTGCAGTGGCTCATACCTGTAATTCCAGCACTTTGGGAGGCTGAGGTGGGAAGATAACCTTAGGTCAGGAGTTCAAGACCAGCCTGATAACCTGAGCAATATGGAGAAACTCAGCCTCTAATAAAAAATTCAAAAATTAGCTGGATCTGGTGGTGGGCGCTTGTGGTCCCAGCTACTTGGGAGGCTAAGGAAGGAGAATCATTTGCACTTGGGAAGTGGAGCTTGCAATAAGGGAAGATGGTGCCACTGCACTCCAGCCAGGGTGACAGGAGCAGAGAGAAGGAGGGAGGGAGGGAGGGAAAGAAGGAAGAAAGGAAAGAAGGAAGGAAGGAGGGAGGGAGGGAAGGAGGGAGAAAGAGAAAGAAAGGAGGAGAGAAAGAAAGGAAGGAAGGAAGATAAAGAAAAGTAAAAAGAAAGCAAGGAAGGAAGGGAGACAGAAAGAAAAAGAAAAGAGGAAGGAAGGAAGGAGAGAAGAGAGGGAGTGAGGGAGGGAGGGAAGAAAGATGAGAGAAAAGAAAAAGATACATGCACACATATACTCACTGCAGCATGATTCCCAATAGCAAAGACAGGAAACCAACTTAAATGCCCATCGATGGTAGACTGATAAAGAAAATGGGGCACATATACACCATGGAATACGATGGAGTTATAAAACAGAATGAGGTCATGTCCTTTACAGCAACATTGGTGAAGGTAAAAGCCATTATCTTACATGAACTAACAGAGGAACAGAAAACCACATACTACATGTTCTCACAAGTAGAAACTCAACACTGGGTATTCATGGACACAACAGACGCTGGGACTTATTTGAGGATGGAGGGAAGGAGGAGGGTCAGGACTGAAAAACTACCTATCAGGTACTGTGCCTACTACATAGGTGACTAAATAATCTGTACACAAATCCCCAGTGACACCTATATAATAAACCTGCACAGGTACCTCTGAACCTAAAATAAAATTAAAAAAAAAAAAAACTGATAAACTAAATTAAAAGAAAGCATAAGGAAAGGAAAATGTGAGACAAAAGCCAAAAAATAGTAGATATAATAAATAGTTTGGTGTCTTGAAGAAAAGGAAATAGACAAATTAGTAAGAAAGGAAATAAGCATAAAAGCAAAAAAAGACAAGAAAAACATTATAAGTCAACTCTAATTATAAGGGACTATTTTACACAACTCTATGCAAATATATTTGAAATCTGCATCAATTACTATCCAATACAACTCCTAAATCATAAAAATGTCCTGCATCTGCACTGTTCAATATGTAGCCACTAGCTACGTATGTTGAGTGAATACTTGTACACTTAAATGCGGCTCATGCGACTGAGAAACTGAATTTTTCTGATTATTAATTTACTTAATTTCTAATTATAATTGCATTTTAATTAGTTTAAATTTGAATAGTCTCATGCAGCTAGTGGTATTGTATCAAAAAGCACAGAATATGAAATTGAAATTTTGTTAAGACCGTGTTATTTACCAAAGTTAAATCCAAAAGAGTGTTTATTTTTTTAAAAAGCTTAAGCAGACCAACTCTACAAAAAAAATAGTTATTAAAGAATCTCATTCTCTCCTTCTGACACACACAGACACATACATGCAAACACACACAGGTGTTACAAGGAAAAGGAAAGCTCTTCTTCATAACACAGAACAGGACTTTGACAAATTACTACTCATGGCTCAAATCCTGCTGCAGACTATTTTCCTGCAGTCCATGAGCTAATAATTTTTACATAGCTAAAAAAAAAAAAAATAGAATACGTAACAGAGACCGTATGTAGCCCACAAAGCCTAAAATACTTAGAATGTGGCTCTTTACTGAAAAAATCTACTGGCCCCTGATCTAGAAAAATGGGTGAAATTTAAAATCACCATTTTGCAAATACCACCAAGGTAATATGAGATTCTGACATTAAATTACTCCTAACACTATACACTAACACATTGTTAGGAAAAGGACATTCATATATCTCTATTACCCATCAAATGTTTATTAAGTACGGAATTTAAAATGAAGAGATGAAACTTAGCTTCACAAATATTGAGATACAGTGACATTATAAACTTCCTGATGTAATGCAATGGGAAACATAATATTTGCCTAAACATTTTATCTAATCCAGAAGAACAGTTAGATGAATCCAGTTTGAGAAACATTCTATAAGACAATTAGTCTGGACTCTTCAAAAATGTCAAGTTTGTAAAAGATGAGGGAAAAGGGTGGAGGGGAAGCAATATTCTAGACTGATGAAAATAAGAAACATGACCAAAAAAAAATCCAATATATGATCCCTAATATAAGAATATTTGAGAGCAAGTGGATACATTTAAATTTAGACTGTATACTACATAATATTAATTATTAGTAGCAAATGTCTTGTGATTGTTATAGTGGTAATATAAAAGAATGTGCTAATTTTGGGAAAAATACCTTAAGTATTTTTGTAAAATCTTGATGTCTGCAGTTTTATTTCAAGCAGTTTAGAGCTCCCCAAAGTGTGAGTGTGTGCATGTATATATATGTGTGTTTAAGAGAGAGAAAATGAGTGTGTATGTGAAGAGGAAAAGAGAGATAGAGACACACAAAACCAGTTGCAGAAAATGTTAATAATTTGCAAATATAAATAAGGGCCCATGTGTCTTTATGGTACCTCTTTTTCAACTTTCTGTGTTTGAAGTTAAAAGTTGGAAGAACTTTTTTAAAGGCATTTGTTTATTCAGGGTGAACATGATTTTCAAATTTATTTGCTAGATCTTGGTTTCCTGTAGTTTTTAATACTTTTGTGCCAGTTGATTGCCTTATGACTAAAATAAACTTAGCTATGAAAGAAAAACTGTCTGTGTAGCCATAAAGCCAAACAATTGCTTCACTGAATAGGGAAAGAAAGTATGAAGTTATAAATTGTTATTCTGCTAACACAGTATAACCAATTATTACGTTGTAAAAGTTCTTTGAAACCAACAAGAACAAAGAGACAATATACCAGAATCTCTGGGATACAGCTCAAGTAGTGTTAAGAGGGAAATTTATAGCACTAAATGCCCACGTAAGAAAGTTAGAAAGATCTCAAATCGACAACCTAACATCACAACTAAAAGAACTAGAGAGGAAAGAGCAAACTAATCCAAAAGCTAGCGGGAGACAAGAAATAACTAAGATCAGGCAAGAATTTAAGGAGATAGAGACATTAAAAAAACCCTCCAAAAAAATCAATGAATCCAGGAGCTGGTTTTTTGAAAAAATTAACAAAATAGATAAACCCTAGCTAGACTAATAAAGAAGAAAAGAGAGAAGAATCAAACAGACACAGTAAAAAGTTATTAAAGGAGATATCACCATTGACACCACAAAAATACAAACTCAGAGAATACTATAATTACCTCTATGCCAATAAAGAAAATTTAGAAGAAATGGATAAATTCCTGGACACAAACACCCTCTCAAGAATAAACTGGGAAAAAGTCAAATCCCTGAATAGACCAATAACAAGTTCTGAAATTGAGGCAGTAATTAATAGCCTACCAACCAACACCAACAACAAAAAAATCCCAGGACCAGACAGATTCACAGACCAATTCTACCACAGGTACAAAGAGGAGCCTGTACCATTCCTTCTGAAACTATTCCAAACAACTGAAAAGGAGAGACTTCTTTCTAACTCATTCTATGAGGCCAACGTCATCCTAATACAAATACGTGGCAGACAGACAAAAAATACAAAACTTCAGGCCAATATCCCTGATAAACATCAATGTGAAAATCTTCAATAAGATATTGGCAAACTGAATCCAGCAGCACATCAAAAAGTTTATCCACTACGATCAAGTTGGCTTCATCCCTGGGATGTAAGGCTGGTTCAACATATGCAAATCAATAAACATACCACATAAACAGAACCAAGGAGAAAAACCACATGATTATCTCAATACATGCAGAAAAAGCCTTTGATAAAATTTAACATCCCTTCATGTTAAAAATGTGCAATAAATTAGATATTCATGGAACATACCTCAAATTCTTCTTAAACTTTTGTAAAGTTTAGAACTAGAGGGAATACTTTCAAACCCATTTTTGGGGCCAGCATCATTCCTATGTCAAAGTCAGACACAATAAGAAAACTAAAGGCCACTATCTAAGATGAACATAGATGGGAAAATCATTAAGAGAACACCAGCAAAATGAACTCAACACATCAAAGAAATTACACATAACGACCAAGTTGGATTTATCCCTGTCTCAACACTGTTTTTTATCATGAAACAATAGTAAAGAGGCTAAAGAGACAACATAAATACTGGGAGAATAGATTTACCAACCATAGTCTCTCTTAAAAGGTTAATACCTAAAATACATCAGGAATTCAAACAACCCAATAGCAACACAATATAATAACCTGATTAAAAAATAGGTAAAGGACCTGAACAGACTTATCTCCAGAGAAGATATAAAAATGGCCAACAAGTATATGAAAAGGTGCTCAACGTCACTAGTCATCAGGGAAATACAAATCAAAACCACAATGATTTATCCACTAACATCTGTTGGGATGCTTATTATGAAAAAGACAAGAGATAAGAGGTGGTGAGGGTGTAGAGAAAAGGAAACACTTGTAAGCTGTTGGTAGGAATGCAGATTTGTGTGGCCACTTTGGAAAACTTCACAGAGTTTCCTAAAAGAAATTCAACGTAGAACTACCATATAGTAATTCATGTAGAATTACCATAGTAATCCCTCTTCAGAATATATCCCCAAAGGAAATGAAATCACCACCTTATAAGGATATCTGCGTATCCATGCTTTTTGTAGAATTATTCTCAATAGTCAAGGTAGGGAAACAACCTAAGTGTCTACTGATAGAGGAATGGATAAAGAAACCGTGGTATACATATACAACAGAATACTATCTTAAAAAAGGAGATCCTGCCATTTTCAGCAACATGGATGAACCTAGATGACATTATGTTCAGTAAAATAAGCCAGATATAGGAAGACAAATACTACATGAACTCACTTATATGTGGAATCTTAAAAACATAATAATAAACACAAAGCAGCAGAGTAGAATGATAGTTGAGAAAGGTACAGAAGAAATGGGAGATGTAGGCCAAAGGGTACAAATTTTTTATGTACACAGGATGAATACATGTAGAGAACTAGCATACAGCATAAGCACCAGAGTTGATGATATTGCATTGTATGTACTGGAAATTTGTTAAAACAATAAATTTTAAATGCTGTTACCACACACACACACACACACACACACACACACACACACACATATATACATGCAAAAAGGAAAGGTAACTATGGAAGATAATGTAGTAATTTATTAATGTATTTGACTGTTATAAGCACTTTACCATGCAGATGTACACGAAAACATGTTGTACACCTTACATTTATAGAATAAAAATATTACTTATCATTATTACTGAAAATAAAATTATTTTTCATAGACTGTTAAAATATAAATTATATTAAGATAACTGTATACATATTTTAAGCATTTCTCAGTATTAATTTTTAACATGGTGAATATTAATAGAAACCACATAAATTATTACTAAAAATAAAAATGTCTGCCCCATTCTACTGAGAGATCTTCAGGGAAAATATTCTAGTAGCCCAGGTTAATTTTTTTTTAACTCTATAAATAGTTTTTGTGGACATAATTACCAAGTCAAAAAAGAATTTGCCTATGAATCATCGATTATTTCAGTGTCCTAGGCATCTCTAAAAATAAGCTGCAAGACAACCCGAACCTGGAAAAGAATTGAAATTTTCCCCATTCAGATGTATTCTTTTTGTTCACTGGTAATTGTAGGAATTTTTAGAAATAAAGTTGCATTCTAGATATTCACTGCATTCAATAATATGGATGTCATGAAAATGTTCCCTTATTTATCTGTATGCCTAATCATTAAACTGTAGTATGAAATAAATACTCAATAATTCACTTGAAATGCTCCTCTTTAGTTACTGCAGATTTGAGTGTGATTATTTATTTATTTATTTATTTATTTATTTATTTATTTTTTGAGACGGAGTTTCACTCTTGTTACCCAGGCTGAAGTGCAATGGCCGCAATCTGGGCTCACCGCAACCTCCGCGTCCTGGGTTCAGGCAATTCTCCTGCCTCAGCCTCCTGAGTAGCTGGGATTACAGGCACATACCACCATGCCCAGCTGATTTTTTGTATTTTTAGTAGAGACAGGGTTTCACCATGTTGAGCAGGATGGTCTCCATCTCTTGAGCTCGTGATCCACCCGCCTCGGCCTCCCAAAGTGCTGGGATTACAGGCGTGAGCCACCGCGCCCGGCCGAGTGTGATTATTTAAATGTCACCCAATGAGGCAGAGTAGGATGATTACCAACCAGCTGCCCATCTAATATATTCCTCTTGAAAGGCATCAAAACTCATGTGCTTGCAGGTAAGAAGCATGATATAATGATTTCATTTTATCTTAATAAAGTATGCTTCAGTTTACTACTGTGAGCCCGGAAGGAGTGAAAAGAAAGTGGAATGGACTAAAAACTGAGAAATAAAGCACAGCTAAGGAGATAGCCAGAGAAGTTGTAGTTCTGAAATTGGCTGCTTTCCCTCAAATACTAAGAGACTTTCTTTCACATAGAGATTAGCTTATTTTTCTCACAAAGGTGGAAGGGGACATTTGGAAATAAAAAAAAAAATTACACACTGGTGTATGGGAAGAAAAATTTAACAATACAGTGAGACCCCTGGATCTTTCACTGATACGAATTAAAACATAAGGCATGTCTATCCTGACAAAGGCCAAATACACAATTACATAAGCCAATATTCATCATCTTTCTCAACGTCATCATTCACTAAGTGTTTACTGTGTGCCAACAAGTTAAGTGCTTTCGAGGCAACCTCACAAAACCTTTATGAGCCAGGCACTTTTATGAGCCCCTTATTTCAAATGAAGAAATTAAAGCCTACAGAAGTTGAAAATTCCTGGTCCAAAGTGGCTAAGCTACTAAAGATCCGATCCTCTCACTCCAAAGTCCAAGTCTTCCCAAAGGGCAAAGAAGAGATTAACGTGGCTCTAGAATAAAAATACTCTGTAGTATTTGGATAAGAAAATGAGCATTACAGGAAGAAGGAGAAAGAACACAGGATGAAAAGAGAAGAAAACAAGTTATGTTTGTGGTATAACTAGGAGACTGACAGTCAGTGGAGCATTTGTACTGAGAAATGGTAGGAAGCAAGCTAGAAGACTGGGGGCAAATCAGTCAAATAGATTTAAATGCCAGTCTCAAACCCAGGGCAATTGGAAGCCAGTGCACATTTTTTATCAGAGTGCAATACTTGAATAATCCTGTGCTTATTTTAGAAAATCACACAAGATCATGAGAATTTACAGTTAAAATTAATTTAATTGACAATCTGGTTAAATACTTTTAATTTAGAGATTAGACACTGAGATTTATGTTAAGGATCCCTACTCTTTGCTACTTAAAAGTCAAGAGAAGTGAACATTACATTTAGCTGAGAAAAGAAATATCCAGTAACTGCCTTTTGAATATGAACATTTTAATCACTGTTACATTATTTTGTTCCTTGAGAATCTGTGATCTTCTAAGGAACACAGATTCCTATTTTTATGGTAGGAACTTTATGAATGTAGACACTTAGTGAAGATGTAATATAAGTGGTACCAACAACAGAAAATGGATTTAGGAGAAGTAAGTGACATGAATTGGGGGAAGGTCATAGGCCCATTATAGCCATGTTCCCCAAGACCCCCAAAACGCCCTTCGCCCATAACTACTCACTGACATAGCGGCTTTCAGGTGAATGCCATGGAGCTTGCTAGAGCAAGGAGCATGGAGAAGACCAATCAGAAAATGCCTTGAGTCACTTGCCTATGTAAAATATCTCCCCTTTCAGGCTCTTTGCATTCTGCACACTCTCAATAATCAGCTACATCAGATCATCAGATCCTCTTCTTCTTTCATTTCATTCATTTTTTTTTTTAAGAGATAGGGTCTCACTGTATTGTCCAGGATTGCCTCAAATTCTCAGGCTTGCCTCAAACTTCCAGGGCTAAAGCTATTCTCCCGCCTCAAGCCTCCTGAGTAGCTGGGACTACAGGCTTATGACACTGCATCTAGATCTTTCTCTTAATTCTGACAACTGACTTCTAGAATTTCCCGCTATATCACACTGTAATGTGAGTTTATATGTATTTATAGAGGCTGCCAAGAAATAGTCCCAGAAGTGCTGTGCTCCAAATCTGAGAACAGAACTTTGGTTTACATCATGTATTGTTTGATTTTTAGGCTAGGGAAGCAAATGCATCCTTAAAACCAACTTATGTCCTTTCTGCCTCTGGGAAGTCTTCTCCAACAGGAGACTTCTTCAAACCCAGAAATTATATTTCTAAAAAAAGGTGTGGAAAAGCCATGTCTAATAAATTTCAGTTCTCATAACACAGGAGTGAAGAAAAAGTAAGCAATAAAAATGTCATCGAATGTATGCATTCACATGTGAGGCAAACATAGATAATGCAAATAAAAGTTGTGAAGGCTGCCCACTTTCAAAACAAAACACTGATGAACTTTAATGTTTTTGCTATATTCCTTCTTCTGAACCAGCTTCTTCAGATCTTAAGAAGTATTGCAAGAGTATTGAGATCTAAGGAAAACATAGATCTATAATAACATTGGTCTAAGATCTAGAACATAGATATAAGATCTATGTTCTCCTCCCTATTTTAGGTTTTGCTTCTTAAAAGGACTTGAAATAATGCTTACTGGTTTTTAAATTATTGTCTTTCGTATGAGCATTTTCTCGTTTCACACACATCTTCACCAAAAAAAAAAATAAAGGTTTTGTTACTTTTTGTTTGACTTCCTTTCCAATTAACTTAGTGTATTAGGGTAAGTTTTAGCTGTATTTTCTCCATAAACTGAAAGGGTAGACATATTTTCCCTGTGGACAACCCTACAGGGCCACCATCATTTGCTAAAGAACAGTTGCTGTATGTTTTTGTTTTCACATGTACTCAATTAAATGTCGCTTATATTAAAAATAGCACAAATGTTTTGTTACAAAACCAAGATTAGAAAAAGATTACTACAGCCAACTCCACATCATCTCTCTTGCCATTTAGTTTCCACCATTCTTTGAGTCAAACTATCAGCATTGAACACCTGTTTGCTTCCCATTATTCAGCATTTCTCTTTGGTGCTTCACATCATTTCTTTTTCCTTCTTTCTTTTCTTTTTCTTTTTCCCTCCCCTCCCGTCCCCTCCCCTCCCTCCCTTCCTTTCCTTTCTTTTCTTTTTTTAATTTCTATCACAGTACCACTCTGCCCCACAACTAGAATTGCTCAAATAATTAAATGAGGACTACCCTGGTTTAGATAGTGCCCTTTCACATGTTTTTGCATTCAAGTTTTATAAAAACTAGTTTTACAAGACCTTAAAGTTATGTGATTAAAATTGGCAATATGTAGCAATATGTTAATCTTTGATCCACCAATCCCACTCTT
This sequence comes from Sapajus apella, assembly GCF_009761245.1. Lineage (NCBI taxonomy): Eukaryota > Metazoa > Chordata > Mammalia > Primates > Cebidae > Sapajus > Sapajus apella. The sequence continues at coordinate 7,999,830 of NW_022436942.1, read as the reverse complement.
GGGAATTTATTCCAAGGACCAAAATGTATATGCCAACTCTATACATTAAAATAAGTATTAATAATACCAAGTTTTTAAATGACCACAATGTCCAGTAATAGGAAACTGGTTAAATAAGTTATAATACATTTGTATGATGTAATAATGAATCCAATGTCCACAATCATGTTAAGCATCAAAGGAAGCATCTAAAACTACCTATATTATGACAGAAACTTGGATGTATTCATTGATATGTACACCAAAGAGCCAAAAGTGTATTTCACAAACTGGTAGGCTTATCAGTGCTTTTTATCTCTATCCTTTTTCTCTCTTTTCTGTTTAACTATGAATAGAATATATCTCATGTGAGATACCTATGCGTGTATATATCCATATGTATGAAATTTGTACCGAGGTACTTATCATAATTTTATTTTTAAGAAAAATGAAACTTATGTTACCACTTACATATGATCCAGAAATTTCACTCATATGTATGTACTCAAAAGAATAAAAATCAATGATCACACAAATATTAGTACATAAATTTATATAGCAACATTACTAACAATAGTCAAAAGGTGGAAACAATCCACATGTCCACTTGATGAATTTTAAAATGTGGTAGCCATACAATGGTTATCAGCCACAAAAAAAGTAGTGATACACACCACAAAATTATTTAACCTTGAAAACATAATGTCAAGTGAAAGGAATCACTCAAGTGGACTTTACATTGTGATATGGTTTGGCTATGTCCCCACCCAAATCTCATTTTAAATTGTAGTTCTTATCATCCCTATGTGTGGTGGGAGGGATCTGGTGAGAGGAAATTTAATCATGGGGATTGTTACCCTCATGCTACTCTAGTGATAGTGAGTAAATTCTCATCAGATCTGAAGGTTTTATAAGGAGATTTTCCACCTTTTGCTTGACACTTCATGTGAAGAAGCACGTGTTTACTTCCCCTTCAACCATGATTTTAAGTTTCCTGAGGCCTCCCCAGCCATGTAGAACTGTTAGTCAATTAAATCTCTTTCCTTTATAAATTACCCAGTCTTGGGCAGTTCTTTACAGCAATGTGAGAATGAACTAATATACATCACTATACAATATTTTTACTGAAATGATTAGAATAGGCAAATCTACAGAGACAGAGAATATATCAAGGATTGCTTAGGGATGGGGGGATTAGGCAATGGGAGTGTACAAATAAAGGGAACGGAATTTTTTCGAGATGATGAAAACTAAAATTGACTAGTGATAGTTGTACACATCTATTAATATACTAGAAGCTATTACTGTATGCTTTAAATGAATTAATTGCATGATATATGAATTATAACTCAAAGTTTTTTTTTTTTTTTTGGAGACGGAGTTTCGCTCTTGTTACCCAGGCTGGAGTGCAATGGCGCGATCTCGGCTCACCGCAACCTCCGCCTCCTGGGTTCAGGCAATTCTCCTGCCTCAGCCTCCCAAGTAGCTAGGATTACAGGCACACGCCACCATGCCCAGCTAATTTTTTGTAGTTTTAGTAGAGACGGGGTTTCATCATGTTGACCAGGATGGTCTCGATCTCTTGACCTCGTGACCCACCCGCCTCGGCCTCCCAAAGTGCTGGGATTACAAGCGTGAGCCACCGCGCCCGGCCTCTCAAAGTTTTTTTTTTAAAGGAAAAAACACATTACTAGCAGCATTCTTTTCCTTGGAAACAACTTAAATTTACATTTGTAACAGATTGTTTTAGAAAAAAAAAATCACAGGACTAGGTTATTTAGTTACACAAATATAAAGCAAGTATACCCCTCTTGACTTTGAAAAACTTTGGAATCTCAAAAATTTTCAGTGTAGAAGCTGTAGGTTGAAATGTTATATGTCCTGTATGTGAATGTAAATTGAGTATATTTACTTTTAGGATCACTTGCCTTTGGAAAGTTAGATCCTCTTCCCCCCCTCCACCCCCACAGAAACATATTTAGTCCAAACTAAACATAGTATGAACTATGTTTAGTCCCACGTTGGTATTACATATGAAGTTAAGACTAAATAGCTTTATCTTTTAGAAATGTATGGCAACTATCGTGAATGTGTTTCTTGGGTCAGGAAAGCCTAACCACATCACTGTAGGTGAGGCATGGGTTTTTATGAAGGAATGACTACCATCACTGTCAAACATACAAGATCATTTAAGCAAGACTTCCTTGGACAACAGGAGAGGGGACCTGCTATTCTTTCTGGCATCCAGGAAGGTTGTCTCCTGGTATACGTGGTACTAGATGGCAGAGGTTACTTGCTGATGGAGCTGAAACGTCCCTGACTGAGCAGCAACCTACCAGGAGGAAGGCATGAACTCTCCTGTTTGTTTAGTATCTACACACTAAGAGAAACCTTTCTAATAGCAATGTAATACACTTCCTCTATTGCGCTCTATGTATTTGCATTTACTCAAGTTCTATGACACAGCATAGCCTCACCTGAAATATAATTTGGGGAAATTAAACGAGGGGTTTATATTAATCCTGTTAGTAAACTGAGGGAAGAAGAGTATGACCCAGAGAAGCCATTGGATTTAGTGAAGTACTCTAAGAATTCCACAGACTTAAAACAAAAGCAGAATACAATCCAATAAAACAAATCCCAAATACAGCCAATGGGTCAATTTGCAGTACATGTTATGTGTATTGTATACATACATTTTAGGGATTTTCAGAATTTTCTTGGATAACTGAATGGACTGCCTCCTGTGATCTAAAGGATAGGATCTGAAATCATTACAATGTAGATATTTTACATAAGGGCTCAAATGTCAAATACATAAGATAGAAAAACCTCAAAGGACAAATTTATTTAGTTTACTTAGAAAAATAATCACATGGAAATAATATATCATCATCATTTCTGGGTTGTAAAATGACAGAGTTTTCTGTTTTCTTATTCCTACTTTTCTTTCTCTTTTTCTTTCTTTTTTTTGTTGTTGTTGTTTGAGGGACAGTTTCACTCTGTCACCCAGGCCGGAGTGCAGTGGCATGACCTCGGCTCACTGCAACCTCTACCACCCAGGCTCAAGCAATTCTCGTGCCTCAGCCTCCTGAGTAGCTCGGATTACAGGTGCAGGCTGCCACACCTGGCTAATTATTATTATTATGATTATTATTTTTGTATTTTAGTAGAGATGGGGATTCACCATGTTTCCGACTCAAACTCATGGGCTAAAGTAATCTACCCACCTTGGCCTCCCTAAGTGCTGGGATTACAGGCATAAGCCACCATGCCCAGCCTCTTATTCAGACTTTCCTATGCTAAGTTTTCCAGCACATGTTGCTGTAAAAGGCTGCATTGCTTTTATAGTCTAAACATAGAATATATGTTATATTTTAAAATCATGTATTATGTTGTATATAACATATTAGAGATAGATATAATCATAGCTACATTATTCTTCCCAAGGTTAGGGAAAAAATAAAACTGCTCATTTGAACTTAGATAAGGTTTAAATTTTAGAAGGTTCATGTTTATACTGAAATTAATTCTGCCCTAGATCTAAATCTATGGTTTATTTTGAACATGTTAATAAGTCCTATTGTGTTTGAAAATAATTAAAATATCCTTTCTAGCTCTGCTCTCTTAACCTCATGCTTCATTTCATTCAATTCCTCCTCAGGTGATATGAGTTAGAGTTCTTTTATTCAAGAGTGATATCAAAATTATTTAGCAGAGTCTATTATAGACAGGATCAATCAGGACCAGATGCCAACTACTCGAGAAACGTACAGATCAATCAGAACACGTGCCACTCAATCAAAATAAACAGAGGTAAGTGCTAGAGCAGGGTCCTAGAAGCCCCCCTATTACACAAGACATTACCTCATTAGTTGCTAAGTCATGGGAGACATGCAGAGATCTTAGAAGGGGCAGGAGACTCGGAGTAGCCACTAATAACCAATATGCATGAAAGGGTTTTGCTGTTTTACTTTGCATAGCTGTAACAATACAGTTGTTTATATCTGCTCCCTCTCCAAACATTGCTGAAGTGTCAGGTAAGCAGTAAGAGAAATATAATACTATATTAAGTGACAGAGCAGGAGATGTTAACCAACTTTTGGAAGATGAAAAATTGCTAGGTGATAGCTGACTTTACAGAAAAGAGAAAGGTGTCGCCTAAGTGGAAGCTAAGCAAGATTCCAATGAGAAATAAGCTAACTCATCTTATAGAATCCTGGAAAATTTCAGACATTGGAGATGCCAGGTATTTCTGAAGTTATAGGCAGTTAGGGATCATGACACTTAAAATGAAGCATTGTCTAGGAGTCTGCAAAAGCACAACTGGACTCTGTGTCTCTTTCTCTGACTTCATGCAACCAAGTAATTTCCTCTTTTTTATGCCTCAGGAGATAATTAATTTATTCTCTATAGGAACTGGGTCAAAGAGTGTCAGAATCCAGGTTGTGGAGGCACAATAAAAGCTGAAGTGAGGTGCCATGCTAGAAACACGGTTTACTGAGAGTACTAGATCCAGTCTCCCTCCCTCACATGAACTCTGAAATATTTACAGACAGGTTTATCCATTCAGGCCTTTGGAGGATTTGTCTGTGGAGAAAACATTGGTGGGAATGTACAATGATACAGCTACTTCATGACATATTTTGGCATTTTCTTAAATAGTCAAACATACACTTACCATTTGATTCAGCCATTCTACTCCAAAGTTCTGAAAGAAAATATCCTTTCTGAAACTGCTCTCCTTTAACCTCATAACATTGTATATGGATGTTCACAGCAGTTTTATTTGTAATAGCCCAAAACTACGAATGCCTTGAATATCCATCAAGAAATATAGAAAATCTGAGGTGATTACATGTAATGGACAACTATTTAGCAATAACAAGAAATGAACTATTAGTATAAGCAACAATATGGATGAATCTCAAAATACTTTTTCTGGGTGAAACAAAAAACGAGACAAAAAAGGAATATATCCTATATGCATAAAGAATGGGTAATGAGGAGATGTGGGAGTAAAGGATTGCAGAGATACATGAGTAAACTCTAGGAGGTGAAGGATACGTTCATTATTTTTGTTGCAAGGGGCTCACAAGTTTATAAATATGTCAAAACATTACATTCTATGATTTAAATATATACATTTATTTTAACATTTAAATATGCAGTTTTTGAGGATTGAGTATAACTTGATTGTTTGACAGATGGATGATAGCTAGATTGATTGACTGGCAGAAATGTAAAGCCAGGAATCCCTCTAGAGACCTTCGCATTTCTAAAGCTTGGATCGGTATTTTACATCATCACCTAAGTTGTTCTCTTTATATCACCTGTGAATGAGAATAACCTTTAGGTCTCCGGCACTGTAATTTTTTAACTTAATTATTATAGAAGTCATTTTTGTAGTTATATTCTAATTTATGTTTTGCTTTAAATGCAAAGCTTTCTCAACAAGGGACGTAAGTATCCAATAACAAACAAAAAGTATTAATGTCTTTTAATATAAAATTTACTGAGAAGAAAAAATACAAAATTTATGAGTACAGAAATGATAGTTCTGCCTGGTTTATTTTATAAATAACCTCAGATCATGCTTAATGTCCAAAGTTACTTTACTTTCATTTGAATACTTTGATTCCTTTCATGAAGAGGTTCTCTCAATTTAATACAATTGCTTTATGTCCAATTTAGAGAAGTATATCAAGTACTATATACACTAGTTAAAAATTTCTGCTGGAAGATGAAAGAAAAATTTTATACAGCCATTTGGAAAAGGTTGAAAATATCCCAGTGGATACAGCATAATTCAGTACCTTTACTACTTTATTGATTTCATTTTGAGTAATTTGTCCATGTTGTGCTTTACGAATCATTTTACCATATGCCTGGCATGTTTCTATCTTCATATTATCCCAGGTTTTTTTTCCACATGCTTTCAAGAATTATAATTTAACTCAGAGGTTCATACTGGCTGCATATCCCAATCACCTGTTAAAACACCAACGTCCAGGCTCAACTCACAGACTCTGATTCAATTGTTTCAGGTAGGGCTCTGGCATACACATTTTTAAAAGCATCCCTGGCAATTCTAATGTGTAGCCAATATTGAGAATCACTGACTATCTTACACACTGTCTGTATCAGCATTTTCCAAATGTGCTTGAACGTAAGAATGTTCAAACAAGATACCTAAACCAAAACAAGACAAATGGGTCTGAATTTCCAAATTTCAGAGCCTCAAGCAAAACCTCCTGAGTCAGGAGCTCCACAGAAATAAGTAGGATCAAGAGCTTCAGATTAAGAAGCACTATTTCACATGACTCCAAATACATTATAATCAGTCCCAGAGGTTGGAGAAGATAAAGAGCATATAGACACATTGGGGCCTTTGAATCTCCTGCCTTCTCATACCAACATTCAATGCAGCATCGTTTTTAAAGCTTTTACCTCCTAAATACATGTGAAATATCTCTACTTACCTCCATTACCCCTCATCACCCCTGTAGCCTAAGAGCCTAACAACAAACCTCAGCCTACTCCGGTATCTCATTCTCCCACCAGGTCACTGGCTTCTACTCTTGCCTTACTCCAACTTGTTTTCTCCATTAGAGCCAGACTTATCATTTGGAACATCAATCTTATCAAGTCACCCAGGGCTTAACATATTGCCCAGAGCTCTTATGTAAATACAGTACAGAACTTTCACACCTTGGTCTGGCTCCCACATTTTCCTGCCTCATTCAGGACTCAGCTCCCCTTTACTTCCTGTCATCTGGCAATGACAGCCTTCTTTCCCTCTGTCCATACTGGCTAAGCAACCAGACTGCCACAGGACATTTGTAGAAGCTCAAACCTCTGCTCGGAAAGCTCTTTCACGCCCCCACCCTACAACTTTATCTAGTTAAAAATTCCTATGCATTCTTCGCAAGTCAGTCATCAGCCAAACCCTCATCTTCCTCTAGACAAGTCAAATTTTGCAACTTCAGTTTTTAGTAGCATACATCACTCCTTCCTAAAATTTTCCAGAATTACAACATGCATTCATCTGTGTGACTTCATTTTTGTTTTCCACCTCTCTCCAACACCTATTTGACTATGAACTCACTGGGAAGAGGGCATTTTTTTCTCTCCAAGACCAAATTGCCTAGGTTCAAATCCTAGCTTATTCATGTGGTGACTTTGGTCAAGTTATTTTTCCATTTGTGCCTCGGTTTTCTCACCTGTAAAATAAGAGCCATACTATCACGTACCTCGCTGGGTTGGTTTAATGATTAAGTTCACTTGTCGAAAGCTTAGCACAGGGCTTGCTACCACGATTACTATTATTACTACTACTATTATTTTGCACAGTGCTTAGCACAATACCTGGTTGTGGTTAACAGAATAATAGGCCCTAATTGTAGAAAACTGTGAATAAGTTACTTTACATGGCAGAAAAAATTTTGCAGATGTGATTCAGGTTATGGACCCTCAGATGTGGAAATTATTTGGGATTATTATTAGATGGGTCCAATCTAATCACATGAGTCCTTAAAAGCAAAACAGTAAATCAGAGAGATGAAGTAGAAGAAAGAGGAGACATTGAAATTGTGAGAAGGACTCAATACGCCAATCCTAGCTTTGAAAATGGAGGAAGGTGACCATGAGCCAACAAAAGCAGGTGGCTGCTAGCAGATGAGAACTCAGCAAGGAGATATGGTGTCAGCCTTATAAACACAAAGAAATAAATTCTCCCAAGAATGCAAGTAAGGAGAAAGCAGATTTTCCCCAAAGATTTTTATTTTAACCCAACGCTTGTCCTGACCTGAACCCAGGGATAAAATTTCCCTCTACTATACTATGGCATCTGTAGCCTCCAAAAGTAAAAATTTGATATGTATATATCATATATATATATATATATGTATATTCCACTTGAGAGTCTGCAAATCATTTAATCTACATATTTCCTCAGTTCTTCTCCTTATAAATCTAAAACATTCAAGGTTTGCAGTTTCAAGGAAAATTTTATTCTATAAAAGGAAGATATTGCTGGGGACAGTGGCTAATGCCTGTAATACCAGCACTTTGGGAGGCCGAGGTGGGCGGATCACTTCAGGTCAGGAGTTTGAGATCAGCCTGGCCAAAACAGTAAAACCCCATCTCTACTAAAAATACAAAAACTAGCCAGGTCTGATGGTAGGCACTTGTAATCCCAGCTACTCAGGAGGCTGAGGCAAAAGAATCACTTGTATCTGGGAGGTGGAGATTGCAGTGAGCTGAGATCATGCCGCTGCACCCCAGCCTGGGTGACAGAGCAAGATTCTGTCTCCAGAAAAAAAAAAAAAAGGAAAAAAAAGAGGAAGAAGATACTAAAGATAATTTAATAACGATAACAAGTAAAAATAATTAAACTCTTACTTCATGCCTGGTACTATTCTAAACATTTTGTGTGCAGATATTAACATGATGGTAATTATTCTAATAATTTTCTCATTGTCATTGTTAGCTTTAGGGCAATTGTTTTTTCAGATCTGTGTAACTGCATTAAACTGAAGCTTCCATATTAATTATGACAGCAGAATTAGCCAAATGTTTATGTTGTTACACATTTAAGCCCAAAAATTTAAAATACATTTTAAAAAATCAACAGATTTTCACATGCTATATTTCTAACTTTAATAGCATTACAGATTTTTTTTTAATCTTTCATTTAAATAATGAAATTTATTTAGATAGCAACAAGCAACAGATGTATACCGAAGAGATGTGCCCTAGAGGTAAGGTTCTCCAGGGAGACAGTTAATTTGTAAATGTTTAATCATAATTTAATGTGTTAATTGGCCCAGCAAATCATTCTATTAGGAAAATTATTTTTATGACTTGACTTAGATATTAGAATGAAAATTAGATAGAAGAACAGAAATTCAGTACATTATTTGGTTCATAGGCATTCAAGGCTATCTCAAATTGTAAAAGTTCATTTAATGTTTTCATACTACTATTATTAGACTTTGTTATTTGTTTAAATTTATGATTGACATACAAAACTTGTACATATTTCAGGTATAACATGATGTTTCAATACACGTGTAAAGACATACTTCATCTTCTTGTACTTCACCTTACTGTGCTTCACAGATATTGCATTTTTGGTGAGTTTTCTTCCCCCAGAAATTGCAGATTTGTGGCAAGGCAACCCTGTGTCAAACAAGCGTACTGGCACCATTTTTCTCACAGCATGGACTCACCTTATGTCTCTGGTTTACATTTTAATATTTCTTGAAATATTTTAAACTTTTATTATATCTGTTATGGTGGTCAGTGATCTTCGATGTACTATTGTAATTATTTTGGGGCACCACGAACTGTGCCTATATAAGACAGCAAACTTAATAAATAAATGCTGTGGTGTATTCTAACTGCTCCATCAACTGGCTGTTTCTCACCTTTTTCTTTCTCCTTGAGCCTCCCTATTCCCTGAGACACAACAATATTGTAATTAGGCCAGTTACTAACCCTACAAAGGCCTCTAACTGTTTAAGTGAAAGGAAAAGTGGCATGCCTCCCGCTTTGAACCAAAAGCTAAAAACAATTGAGCTTACTCAAGAAGCCATATTAAAAGCTGAGACAGGCCAAAAGTTGGGCCTCTTGCACTGAACAGTCAAGTTGTGAACAAAAAGAAAACGCTCTTGAAGGAAATTAAAAGTGCCACTCCAGTGAACACACAAGTGATAAGAAGCTAAAACAACCTTATAGCTGACACGGAGAAAGTTCTACTGCCCTGGATAGAACAAACCACCCACAACACTTCTTCAAGCCAAAGCCTTGTCCAGAGCAAAGCCCTAACTCTCTTCAGTTCTATGAAGGCTAAGAGAGGTGATAAAGCTGCAGAAGAAAAGTATGGTATTAGCAGAGGTTGGTTCTTTTTTTGTGTGTTCATATATAGTAGGTGTATATATTTATGGGGTACATGGAATGTTTTGATACAGGCATGCAATATGAAATAAGCACATCATGGAGAATGGCATAACCAGTCCCTCAAAATAACTTGAAAAGTATACTTGGATTGTTCATAACTCAGTGCTTGGGGCCCTCACATCCTCCTACTCGCCTCGGTCCCCTGGGAGCCCACCTTTATACACCTACTCATCTCTTAATTTCTTTGTCTCCACTGACCCTGTTACTTCCTAGCTTGTGTCTGGGCTGGTACCCCAATATTTTGGCGCCCAAACGTGGGGTACAAAGAAGCCTCGGTGAAGGAACACTCCAGCATATAAACAGGAGGACTATGGACAAAGAAAATCTGAGAACTACATTAAGATGCTTTGTGGCTAAGCTAAAGAGCTTGGAAGTGCCAGAGACACACGAGCTAAGGCGTGAGCAGGCGTAATCTTCCATTGAGTCTGCTAAGACAGCTCTTAAGGAAAGAGGGAGTTAAAGTTAGGATGAGCCGCCTGCTCTGTCAGTTGTTTTCAATGAATCTGTGCCTTCTTATTGAATTCTTCTGTTGCTTTCTTTGTCTTTCATTGCATTATAAAGAAGGAACTGGGGAAGAAGAAAATTGCAACTGGAATGAGGGAATCAAAGATGACTCAGAAAAAAAAAAGAAAAAGAAAAAAGCTCTGGTGGGAAGCTCCACCCAGGCCAGCAAGCTGCACACCAGGCAGAGGGAGGGAGCAGAGCAAGCAGAAGGTATCACTCGCAGCCAAGTGGGTGGGGGGAAAAGAAAAAGGAAAAAAAAATGGAAAAAGCTCGGCAGCAAAGAAAGGTCAAAGCGACATTCAAGTGAACAGACTCAGCCCAAGGCCAGCAACTGTGGCCCGAGCTTGGGAGCAGGCAGCACGAGGGGAACACAAGTGGAATGCAGCAAGCAGCAGCCGTGTGGGGCCAGGTCCAAATACCTGCGTGCTGCTCTCCGCAGGTGTTCCACAGCAAAATTTTGTGTGTTCTTCGTAAACAAGTAACATCCAAAATTGTAATTCTCTGCTAAGGTTTAAGTAAAATTTAAATTCTAATAATAATGACTTTGTTATTTCTGAGAAAACTCTTTAGAAATCTGAATTAAGTAAAGCAGTAGCCTCTAAAGGGAAAGAAATTACAACTACCCAATGGATTAGTTAAAAAGCAAGTAGAAGCTAAGCGTGTAAAACCACACCATTTCAAGAAAACTTTAAACCAAATTAAATAATATTCGTTAAGTTAAAAAGTAAAAATGTTAAGACCATTCTCAAAAAGTAAAATGGCCAAACCTGCCTGATATTCCCCCATCGGAAAACTTAAAAGTTGTTTAAAAAGCAAACCTTGCTGCTCCGGTAGCTGTATACAGGCCTTCCACAGCAGTAATCCAGTCTGTTTAGACTGGGATTCAGCAGGCTGGTAAAGGTGGAATTTTAGGGGGATAGCAGTTTCCTGTTATAATGCATCCTCAAAATGAGCAGAGAGAGTTTCAGGTAACATTGAAGCCTTTTCCATATAAATCCATTTAAATATCTAAAGAAGTTTAAACAAGCAATCAATAATGCTAATACAAAATGTCAGGCTGCTAAACAACCTTTTAAAGGGATAGCTCATTTAATGGACTATATTAAGGCTTGTGATGGCAATGGAGGAAATTTACATAAGGCTACATTATTAGTGCAAATTATGGCAGGATTCAGGGTAAACAAAGGGACTGCTGCATTTTCCGGAGCTTGTTTTAATTGTGGAAAAAGGGAACACATGCAAAGGATTGCAGATAAAATCTAAGAACAGGACATCAGCTGAGGGTAACAACAAAAAATACTAAACCAGGCATTTGCCCTAAATGTAAAAATAAATAAATAAAAAAAAATAACTGGGCTAATCAATGTCATTCAAAATTTAATAAGGAAAGGAACCCGACTCCAACCAGGGCCTATCCTGCTCCAGTTACTCTCTCATCTCTGTACAATGCTTGTGTCCTGCCACCATTAAAAGCACAGCAGTAAATCTGTATAGCACTCAAAAAGTAAGTATTTTGTCTGGGGAGCCTCCACAAAAAATACCAACAGGAATTTGTAAGCCATTACCTACAGAAACAGTGGTTTTGCTTTTAGGAAAATCTAGCCTTAATACTTAAGGGATAAAATTTCATACAGAAGTTATTAATAGTAATTTTACAGAGGAAATACAAATTGTAATGTCAGCTTCCATTCCTTGCAGTGCTAAACCTGAAAAAAGCATAGCACAACTCTTAATTTTACCTTACATCAAATTAGGTCAAAGCAAAGATAAAAGGATTGGAAGATTTGGAAGTACAAATAAGCAGGGCAAAGCTGCCTATTGGATATATCAAATTACAAATAAACACCCAACATGTAAAGTCACTATACATAGAAAAAAAAATTTAAAGGTTTAGTTAATACTAGCACAAATGTTTCAATTATTTCTATTCAGCACTGACCCTCTTCTTGGCCTGTATAAAATGCTCACTCTAATATAGTCAGAGTGGGGCAGGCCTCAGAAGTTTATCAAAACAGTCTTATCTTACCATGTAAAGGGCCTGAAGGACAGCCTGGACCTATTCAGCCTATTGTGACTCAGATTCCTATTAAGTTGTGGGGAAGAAACTTATTACAGCAGTGGGGAACCAAAGTCTTAATACCTGAACAATCATATAGCTCCCAAAATCAACAAATAATGCAGGACATGGGCTATGTGCCTGGAATGGGAATAGAAAAAATTTATATGGCTTTAAAGAATCTTTAGAAGTTAAGGGACAAAGTTCTCAACATGGTTTAGAAAATCATTTTTAGGCCGGGCGCGGTGGCTCAAGCCTGTAATCCCAGCACTTTGGGAGGCCGAGGCGGGTGGATCACGAGGTCAAGAGATCGAGACCATCCTGGTCAACATGGTGAAACCCCGTCTCTACTAAAAATACAAAAAATCAGCTGGGCATGGTGGCGCGTGCCTGTAATCCCAGCTACTCAGGAGGCTGAGGCAGGAGAATTGCCTGAACCCAGGAGGCGGAGGTTGCGGTGAGCCGAGATCACGCCATTGCACTCCAACCTGGGTAACATGAGTGAAACTCCGTCTCAAAAAAAAAAAAAAAAAAAAAGAAAATCATTTTTAATTACAGCCATTGTTAAACCTCCAAAACCAATAGCTTGAAAATGGTTAAATAATAAACCAATTTTGATAGAACAATGGCCACTTACAAAGGAAAAACTGGAGATTTTAAAAAACATAGTTGCTAAACAATTAGAAAAAGGGCATATAGTTCCCACATTTTCACCTTAAAACTCTCCTATTTTTATAATAAAAAAGAAATCCAAAAAATAAAAAATGTCAACAGATCTTAGAGCAATTAATGCAGCTATGCTACTTTGACCCACTATGATTCCAAAAAACTGTCTACTATTATTGATTTGAAGGACAGTTTTTTTTTTTTTTTTATGATTCCTTTGGCAAAAAGAACTGTAAGCAATTTGTGTTCACTATTCCTTTTACAACTAATCAAAAACCTGCCAAAACATATTATTGAAAAGTGCTTCCCCAAGGGATGTTAAACAGTCCCACAATTTGTCAAACTTACATGGACAAAGCTATTCAGCCCACCAGAAAAAAATTTCCTCAGTATTATATTATTCATTATATAACATCCTTTGTACTGCACCAAATAAAGAATTACATATACAGTGCTATAACCATTTTAAAAAAGAAATCCATTCAATGTACTGGGTCAATAATAGCTCCAGATAAAATTGAAACTACAACTCCTTATTTGTATTTGGGCACATTGGTAAAAAATACCGCTATACCACCTCAAAAGGTGTCCATCGGAAGGGATAATTTAAAAACTCTAAATAATTTCCAGAAGTTATTTGGAAATATCTATTAGATAAGACCTACTTTAGCCATTCCAACTTATGCTATGAGTAATTTTTTTTCTATTCTTTGAGAAGATTCCAGTCTACATAGTCCTCAAGAGTTAACTTAGAAAGCTAAAATGGAATTGCAAACCTTAAGAAAAAAATTCATAAGGCTCAAGTAAATAAAATTAATCATAACAGGCCTTTAACATTATTAATTTTCCCTATTCAATACTCTCTTACACTCTCTTAATAATAATCTCTTAGGAGTTATTATTAAAAATCAGGACTTAGCGGAGTGGCTGTTTTTACTTCATAATAGCACTCACACTCTTACTCTATATTTGGACCAAACTGCAACTTTGATTGGAATGGGGATGTCTCAAGTTGTAAAAGTGCATGGATTTAATCCCATAAGAATAATAGTGCCTCTTACAAAAATTCAAATTCAGCAACCCTATATTAATAGTGTAACATGGCAAACCTATTTGCCAAATTTTGTGGGCACTTTAGATAAACATTATCCAAAAAACAAAAATTTTTCAATTTTTCAAATTAACCAATTGGATTTTACCCAAAATTTCTAAGTCAAATCTCATTGACAATGCAGAAAATGTTAAAATCTAGTAACAGTAAAGCTTCTTATTCAGGATCTAAAAGCAAAGTTATTCAAACTCCTTATACACAATTGGGACTGGAAGAGGAGCCAGGGAATGATGTGGCCAGAATGGACAACTGGACCTTTGAATCTAGGCCATACATAGGCAGACTAATAAATCTGAGATAAGACTTTTTAAAGCTGAGCCCAGCCATGGTTCTCTCCCCTCAAATAACTATGTGAGTTGCATAAATTTCTCTTTTGAGGTCACAGGATAACTTGGGTCTCATAAGCCTGTCAGGAAGTGACATTATTTACTTACCACAGGTTAGGAACCCTGTACAGGGAATGTGTAGACAAGGTATGAAGCCAGTTTTCCCAAAGGGCTTTTATTGACTCTACACCAAGTTTGATTCCTTAGGGGAAAGCATGCCATTCCAGTCAAAGCCTTGACAAAATAACTAATTTCTCCAATCGTGTCCTGTTGCAGAAGGAAACATTCTTTTGCACTTATGCAAATTATATTGTAACTTAAGAATACTCACAAATAGATTCCCAATTCTGGAGAAAACAGGTAGAAACAAATATGCTCCTAATTTTGTTTACTCAATTGGAGTATTTTTTACTCAATTGCTAAAAGCTGTAAATACCTCAAAATAAGTTTCCTGAACTCTGAAAAACAAACAAAGGATCGGTGATATTTTAAGCAAAGTCAAAAAGATGACTTCAGTTTTTATATTAGTTCAATCCATGCAGTTATCGCCTGTTCTGCTTGATATTCATGAACATGTCAGCTCTCCATGAGAGTCTGAAAGTTTTTTCTTTATGCTAATGAGAAAATTTCCAAAGTTATCAAAAACCTGCATTTAAGAGCACTTGTCAATGTCCTATAGCCGATTATAAATCACCTTTCAAAGAGGATTAAAACAAGACAACAAATGTCTGTGGATGACAAAGATGTCTTAGGACAGCCACTATGACAGCCACAATTGACAGGGATATTTTGGTTACTTCTGTTGCATACAACAATTTGACATAACAATTATTACTATCAATAATATACACTAAGTCATATCAGAATGATAGGAGTTTTCCATTATTTTGAAACACACACCAATAACATACTTATGCAAATACAGCCCAAGGAAAACAAAACACCATTTCACATTTGTCAATGCTTTCCTTTTTTTCCTGAGATAGGGTTTTGTTCTTGTTGCTCAAACTGGACTGCAATGCTGCAATATCTACTCACTGAAACCTTCACCTCCTGGGTTCAAGTGATTCTCCGGCCTCAGCCTCCTTAGTAGCTGGGATTACAGGTGGTTGCCATGACAACCAGCTAATTTTTTTGTATTTTTAGTAGAGACGGGGTTTCACCATGTTGGCCAAACTGATCTCTAACTCCTGACATCAGGTGATTGACCCTCCCTGGCCTCCCAAAGTGGTGAGATTACAGATGGGAGCCACTGCATCTGGCCTAACAATGCTTTCTGACAATTCTTCCTGTATGGTTTTTATATCAAATAAGCCAAATGTCATTTTTGTACTTTAGGGGATGTAATATCTAAAAGATAATGGATGTAAGAAAAACACATAATTTATAATTTGATTTTTAAGAGTTTGTCAGATATCAAATCTCAGGTTATCATAAGTCACTCATTAACCAAAGTCGTAACTCAAAAATTGTAAAAAGGCAAAAACCTTTACTCATTAATAAAGGAGTGACTTCACTTTCCAAATAATATTTTTTTTCCTTCCTGTTGCTCCAGTTTATTCAAAAGGGCAGACAAAAATCTTTCATTTTTAAAATAATATGTGAAAATCTTGTTCACAGGGAAAAGCTAAATCTCGCCCTTGTATTAGCGCACTATTCATAGCAAACCTAATTGTTTTTTTTTTTTTTTTTTTTTTTTTTTTTGAGAAGGAGTTTCGCTCTTGTTACCCAGGCTGGAGTGCAATGGCGCGATCTCGGCTCACCGCAACCTCTGCCTCCTGGGTTCAGGCAATTCTCCTGCCTCAGCCTCCTGAGTAGCTGGGATTACAGGCACGTGCCACCATGCCCAGCTGATTTTTTGTATTTTTAGTAGAGACGGGGTTTCACCATGTTGACCAGGATGGTCTCGATCTCTTGACCTCGTGATCCACCCGCCTCGGCCTCCCAAAGTGCTGGGATTACAGGCTTGAGCCACCGCGCCCGGCCGAAAACCTAATTGTTAATAAAATCTTATAGATAAATCTATCTAGTCTTAATCAGTTTGACCATAATTTAAGATTCCTATAATCCTTTCATAATACTCTACAATTTTTGTGAAAGAGCAGATCAGTGTTCTAAGGAAAACCAGTTGTGTTTTGATTCCAGTGTTCAATTTATTAAAAAATTGAATATCCCTTTAGCTTTGGCCAATATGTTAACACACAGAATTTCTTTTACAAGATTTAATTTTTTACAAACCTTTCACAACTTGCTTAAACCTTCAGCTCTATTTTGTCTAACTTTAAAACAATCCTTTAACCCTTTAATTTAGGCCAAAACTAATCCACATTCCCATGACTTCTTGTAATCTTTTATTAAAAACCATTTTACTTTTTTTACATACCTAGCATGTAAAACTGTTTTTATTTCCCAAATATTACTAGTCATATAAACTAAAACACACCATGGTTTCTATTTTTCTGATAAAATATTTGATTTATGCACTTATTAGTTTTAAACCAATTAATCAAACTCTTTCATATTGCATACACAACACATACAAATATGCAGATGGAAGAAGATCAAGTATCTGTAAGATTTTTCATTTGTCAGTTTCTTAATTGGATTACCAACCTGGCTTCAAGGTGATTCCCTAGGAGGAACAGGGGCCCAGGAAAACAAAAACCAAGCAATGTCTACATCCTAGTAAGCAGGCACAGCTGGAAGCAAAACAAATCCCCCCCAGATTATGACTCCTATTTTTATACTAGAACCTGAATCCCAAAAAGAGGGATTCAGCCCATCTCCCATTAGTGTCTTATCTCTCAGTGAGGGGAGGGAACATTTCCATACCTTCTAAATGACCAAGAGCACACTTCTCTGATTCAAGTGTGCAAAAAGCTGAATATTGCCCGATAACTGCCACTAGCCATCCCTAAATGTATATTTCCCACCTAGTTATTACATATCTAAGTTATCTCATAATGTGAAGTAATTTCTGATACCCTGGAAAGTAAAGACCATCAGATAACGCAATGCAAAATGGAACAGAACCTTAGACTTTGAGAAGGATCTAACCACTTCCAATTCCTGGGGTTTCATGAGGAAAACAGACGTTTTTCCCAAAATGCCTATTTTGGCACCTCCTCTGTTGTTTTTCCAAGAAACTCCAGGCTGTTAGAGCTTGAATATCTGCAATTAATTAAGCTGACTTTTTGGCCAGGTGTGGTGGCTCACACCTGTAATCCCAGCACTTTGGGAAGCCAAGGTGGGTGGATCACTTGAGGTCAGGAGTTCAAGACCAGCCTGGCCAACATGGTGAAACCCCGTCTCTACTAAAAATACAAAAATTAGCTAGGTGTGGTAGTGGATGCCTGTAATACCAGCTACTCAGGAGGCTCAGGCAGAAGAATTGCTTGATCTCGGGAGGCAGAGGTTGCAGTCAGCCAAGACTGTGCCACTGCACTCCAGTCTGAGTGACAGAGTGAGACTCTGTTTCAAAATAAATAAATAAATAAGCTTTTAACCATAATATATATATTTTTAAATTATTTAATTCTCTTATTACTTGATTTTAGCCATGCAAAACTGCCAATATGTCTGACTTTTGAACTTTGCTAACATAACCTCCCAGGTGAAATCAATAAGCTTTTTTTTTTTCAAGATGGAATCTTCCTCTTTTGCCCAGGTTAGAGTGCAGTCACCAAACTCGGCTCGCTGCAGCCTCCATCTCCTGAAACCAATAAGCTTCAACTAAGGTTATGAACCTAAGTACAAGTGTACAAGGTATTTTCAAAAAAGGTGCAAGCAGTTTTTATAAAATCTAGAAACTTCAAAGGTAGCTCAGAGAAAGAAAAATTCAAGATGGTTTGTGGAGGGGAAGAGAATCAACAAATGTTCATGCAGATATCAAATCAGAAAGGACTCATTTCCTAAGCCAGAAATTGAACCCTGAACATGGGCTGCCACTGGAAGAGAGTAAAGCCCAGCTATTGAGCTACAGCACCGAGCAGTCTCCACTGGAGTCTCCCAGAAGAAGCTGAAAGCAGCCAATTTTGAGCTTGCAAAGGTTTTTAACTGCTCAAGATCATTTTTAGAGTTAACTATAACATATATTTCAAAATTTCTGTATGCTGAATGGTAGAAACCAAGAGAAAATAATGTCACATGGCTACAAGATCTAGCTCCTAAGAACATAAAACAAGAGGGAAACTTCATCCATTTTGTTGTTGTTGTCATTTGTTTCAGGGACTTCTTTTTTGTTTCTTTGTTTTTTTGTCTTTCGGAGACAGAGTCTCGCTCTGTCGCTCAAGCTGGAGTGCAGTGGCATGATCTCATCTCGCTGTAACCTCTGCCTCCCAGGTTCAAGCAATTCTCCCTGCCTCAGCCTTCTAAGTAGCTGGGACTACAGGCACCCACCACCAGCCTGGCTAATTTTTGTATTTTTTGTAGAGATGAGGTTTCACCATGTTGGCCGGGCTGGTCTTGAACATCTGACCTCAGGTGATCTGCCTACCTTGGCCTCTCAAAGTGCTGGGATTACAGGTGTGAGTCACCATGCCTGGACTGTTTCAGGGACTTCCAACCAGAAGTTTCAACATGTGGACTCTGGGCAAGATAGTGGCCCAGAGTAACAGAAATGATAGGAAATAGAAAGGGAAAGAGAAAGGGAAAGGGAAAGGGTCAGGCATGGTGGCTCATACCTGTCATCCCAGCACTTTGCGAGGCCAAGGGAGGTGAGTCAGCTGAGGTCAGGAGTTTGAGACCAGCCTGGCCAACTTGGTAAAATCCTGTCTCTACTAAGAATACAAAGATTAGCTGCGCCTGGTGGAGTTCACCTGTACCTGGGAGGCTGAGGCAGGAGAATTGCTCGAACTTGGGAGGCAGAGGTTGCAGTGAGCCACCACCCCTGGCCCTAAATTCTTTTTCATATGAGATCCAAGAACCCACTCTCCAATTCTAGATTGGGACCCTTTCCCTAAAAAGACCGTGGAGGGAATACTTAACTGTTCCAAATCTAACTGACACTATTTATTCAGGAAATAAACAAAAAGAGCTGAAAGAACTTTCAACCTGTGTGTTAAGTACCCTCTAATAATAAAATAGGTTAGCTTTAGCCATTCGTTAAAAATAAGACTTCTGTACTAAACAATAACATCTGTAACCTTTCAGAAGGAGCTTATTGAACCTTCCTCATGACAAGAAACTGGAGCACTACAAAGAGGTTTTGCAACTTGGGGTGAATGACAGTATGTTTCAGTAATGCTTCATCTAGGCAAGAGTAAACAATCAAATCTCTTCCCAAGGTTAGATTTATTTATATAAAATAATATAAAATGTGGAAATGGACAAAAAGAAGTAATTAGAATAATTTTTCTTTTACCTCTGTGTTTCTAACTTTACAATGGTCATAAAAATCCCTTCATTTCAGACACTGAGCTATGATATGGACACAATATTTGCATTTCAACAAGTGTATTTCTAGCAAAGTATTAATATAAAATATAATCCAAAGCCAATTATGGTTATCCTTTCATTATCTTCAGAGTTTGATTTTGATGTACATTTCATGAAATGCTCTTTTTTCTTTTGTTTTGAGATGGAGTCTCGATTTTTCCACCTTCAGGGTTCAAGTGATTCTCCTGCCTCAGCTTCCTGAGTAGCTGGGGTTACAAGTGTCCGCCAGCACTCCCAACTAATTTTTGTATTTTTAGTAGAGATGGGGTTTCATCATGTTAGCCAGACTGATCTCAAACTCCTGACATCAGGTGATCTGCCTGCCTCTGCCTCCCAAAGTTCTGGGATTACAAGGGAAAGCCTCCATGACCTGCTAAAATGCTCATTTACATGGAACTGACTTGAGAAATATAGAGTTGTGAATAACATGTGTTGCGGGAAGCAGCAAAGGAGAAAGAACTTAGAGTGCCTATGAAAATTGGTTATGAGTAACATATAAACTGGGAACACCAAGCC
Organism: Sapajus apella; assembly: GCF_009761245.1. NCBI lineage: Eukaryota > Metazoa > Chordata > Mammalia > Primates > Cebidae > Sapajus > Sapajus apella. The sequence continues at coordinate 7,979,273 of NW_022436942.1, read as the reverse complement.
ACAGTACTGCGGGAGGCCTCTGAGGAGGCAAACTTCTCCATGCTTCATGTTCACATGCAGGGTGAGCTAGCCTCTGTTACCATAAACATTGTGCTCAAGAATGTAAAACCCCTTCATAGTGTGACATGGTAAAAGCCCCATAAAACTGCATACCTCAACCATACCTCGGCTCTCTGTTGAAACTGTTCTCTGTAGCCCTGATGTGACAGGCAAGCAGTCTAAACCCATGCCATCTTGGCCCCTGCAACTTGTAATAAGTAACTAAGGTCTGTAATTTCCACCCATACCCAGACAATGTGTAAACTAATGCTTATCTTGACTTCTGTAAGCCACTTAAGTAACAATCGGAATATCCAAAGTCCTCTGGCCCTCAGAATGTCTGGAGCCCGCTCACCCTCATCTCTGCCCAGGAGGTGATTTATAGAATCCACTGGCCCTCAGAATGTCTGAAGCCCCTCACCCCCACCCCTCACCCTCACCCCCAAGTGGTTTACAGGCATAAAAGGTCTTGACATCCTCCTTTCAGGGCCATGGGTTGGAGAGATGCAAGTCCTCCGTGGCTGCCGGCAATAAAGACCCTGCAATTTGGCATACTTTTGTCTTAGTGTTGACTTTCTATGCTCGGGCCAGTACAACAATAGCACTAAAACGTAACCGGATTTGTAGGCTCCTTGTGAGGCCCACGTTCCACCAGCTGCCCATAGATCATAGGCTATAGATAACCACATGTTCTTGTTTTGTGAAACTCCCAAACTGCCACTGTTACAAATCTTCAGAATGACACACCAGTTCTGGCTCACTGATTCACCCCACCATCACATCACCCTTTCCTCACCATCACCCTACCACCTGCCCTATAGATCAAAGTGACTGTAACCAATAAATAATGCGGAAGATCAGAGCTCAGGGTCTTTGCACCCTCCTTTATGCACTGGCCCCCTGGTCCCACTTCATGCATTCTTAACCTGTCTTTTTCTCATTCCTTTGTCATGACCACAAAACGCAGGTACCCACCGGTGGTATGTGGGGTCTTCTTACTTTTGTTTAACTCCATGCAATATTTGTTTGTAATGTGATGGAAATGACTGTATGGTAAATCATGCTCTAGGTTGACTGGAAATGTATACTGTGTTATTAGAAAACAAAACTCTGGTTTTGCCATCACATTTTTTGACAGAGTCATCCTGGGTGTTGAAGACCTATTATAATATATTCTTCCTAACTATAATTATTTATGTAGAATATCATTGTTACAACCTAAAGTGAATGGTTTCTTTACAGAATTATCTCCCATATTCAGCAATTCCCAACTGATCACCAAATGCCATGTTTTATATGGTAAAAGCCATCTGTTCAAATAAGAACAATAAAACAAAAAACTATCTGATCTAGGTAAACAGAGCATCTTCATCACAAGAACATCATCTATTGTCAGCATCATTTCAATTCTTTAGTTTACTGGATAAACACCATGTCTAATCCTATGTATAATCCAAATTTTGGAATTCTGATAATTTTAATATCTTTTTTAATAGAATATGAGAGTATTGCATATAATAAGGATAAGTGGTTTAATGTTATATGTACACATACATATGTATATCAAAATATAAATATATTTAATTGATGTATTTTAAAAATACTCGGCCGGGCGCGGTGGCTCACGCCTGTAATCCCAGTACTTTGGGAGGCCGAGGCGGGTGGATTACGAGGTCAGGAGATCGAGACCATCCTGCTCAACATGGTGAAACCCCGTCTCTACTAAAAATACAAAAAATCAGCTGGGCATGGTGGCGCGTGCCTGTAATCCCAGCTACTCAGGAGGCTGAGGCAGGAGAATTGCCTGAACCCAGGACGCGGAGGTTGCGGTGAGCCGAGATCGCGCCATTGCACTCCAGCCTGGGTAAGAAGAGTGAAACTCCGTAAAAAAAAAAAAAA
>NW_022436942.1:7862304-7977235 GCF_009761245.1 Sapajus apella | reverse complement strand
CACGAGGTCAAGAGATCGAGACCATCCTAGTCAACATGGTGAAACCCCGTCTCTACTAAAAATACAAAAATTACCTGGGCATGGTGGCGCATGCCTGTAATCCCAGCTACTCAGGAGGCTGAGGCAGGAGAATTGCCTGAACCCAGGAGGCGGAGGTTGCGGTGAGCCGAGATCGCGCCATTGCACTCCAGCCTGGGTAACAAGAGCGAAACTCCGTCTCAAAAAAAAAAAAGAAAAGAAAAGAAAAAAAAAAATACTCAAAAGCAACACACATTAACTTCTGGAAGTAAGATCAGGTCTCTTTACTCACCAGTGTAATACCAGTAACTAGACCTGGCACTAACAGTGTTCAAAATTTTTTTCCTTCAGGTTTGATATATAATTGATATTTCATACAATATGCTCTTTTTAAGCATACAGTTCAATACAATTTAGCAAATGCATATGGTCACATAACTACCACAACCACCAAAACAGAGTATTTTCATCATCTCAAAAAGTTCCCTTGTGCTCTTTGTTAGGCCCCTAACCCCTACCCAAGCCCCAGACAACCACTTTGATGTCTGTCCCTAAAGTTCTGCCATTTCCAGAGCATCAAATAAGTGGAAACATAGATTATGTAGGTTTTTCAGCCTGGCTTCTTTCATTTAGCAACCATGTTATTATTCTATTAGTAGTTCATTGCTTTTTATTGCCAAGTAGTATTCTATTGCATGGATATACCATAATTTGATTATCCAGCCACCATTTGATAAATATTTGAATTATTTTCAGGTTTTGGTAATTATTAATAAAACTGCTCAAAAAATTTGCATGCAGGTTTTTTTTTTGTGAACATATGTCTATATTTCTCTTGGGTAAATATCTAGGAAGACAAATACTGGGTCACATCCAATAATTATTTTTGAATAAATGAATAATGTCCCAATATTTCATATGAGCCAAATATACTGTCATGTCAGTAATAAACTTCTCTTTTGTTTCTAAACCCTGTAGGGCTGTGCAGCTTTTATAGCCTGCTTCTTAATCTCAGAATACTGGGAGATGGGGGACCCATAATTGTTTTGATATTTTAAAAGCCACAAATAATTTTAGTCCATTCTTGAAGTTTCTTTGCCAATAAAACTTCCCCCAAAGTAATGAGTTTCTTCCCTAATTTCAATCAGTTCTACATGCCATTACATCACCTACAATTCTTTCCAAGACTAATTCTTTATTTATTTCTTCACCTGACATCTCTTTCTCAATTTAAAAATGGGTTACTTTTACACTGTCAAGCTTCTAAAGAGAGACTATAACTTTAGTTAGGTCTTTGCCTTGGGCCATTTTATCCAAATGAAAAGTTTCCCTATGTGCCATTTAATCTGATCCTTTCCCTGAGGAGCCTTAATCCATTGAAAAATTTTATCAATAGTCATGAAGTCCACATGTTTAGTCCAATATTTGCCTCAAGGCTGAATTTTGATAGGTTTCTGTTCCTGAAACATTTTCTCAATTTTACATTGTAATTCTTGAGGTCTAAAACCAGCTTACTTCACAACTTCACAATTACAAGAAGGGCAATCAAGAGTGTGCTACTGTCATGACGGCCATATAGATCAATGGTACACCTATCAAAGTCCAAAGATAAAAACCGTATGTCTACGGTCAACTGATTTTTCATAAGAGGGCTAAGAACATTCAATGGGGAAAGAATAGTCTTCCCAGTAAATAATGCTGAACAAATGGCTATCCATGTGCAAAAGAATGGAGATTGACTCTTAGGCCACAAACAAAAATTAACTCAAAATGGATCAAAGAGCCTGAATGTAAGAGTTAAAACCATAAAGCTCTTCAAAGAAATCATGGTTGTAAATCTTTGTGCCTCTGAATTAGATAATCAGGCATTCTCTTTTATTTCTGCTTGCAAATCAGCCAATTCTTTCCCAAATTTGTCTCTTTAACAGTACATACTGCTAATATTCTGTGTTCCATCCTCTTTTCCCAGAGAACAAGTTCATTAGACTGTTGTGCCTCCCCAGTTACCAGAGATGATAGTTTTACTAAATTGATTGCCACTACATAACATTAATCCTCTATCTTTTCAGTCTCGAATATCCGTTTCCTTGCTGGCTCTTCCCTAACGGTTAAGGTAATACCACACTTCCGAGTTTTTGTTATGCAGCATTCCAATCCCAATACCAATTTCAACATTAGCAAAGACAAGCAGGATAGTAACCTGAAAATTCCAGTGGCTTCGCCAATTCAGTGTAGCAGTAGAGAGGGAGAAGAGCCATTTTATCAACATGTTCCACATATGGTCACCCAGAGACCAGGCTAGGAGAAATTACCAATTGGAATTCTACTCATCTTCATGGCATGGAAAGTCAGCTGGACGTTCACACACCAATTCTTGTCTATTTTGGCTTGGAAGAGATTAACTAAATTTCTATTTATAGCCCACTGACAGCTGTAAGAGACTTGGAATGTTTAGTGATCGTGACTGCCTCTGCTACAATATGCTTTCATAGCTTTAATGACATAGGTTCTATACTTCTGTTTCCTCTCTGAAGTTTTTGAATGAAGACAAGAATATACATTTCAAAATAATATTTTGAAAATTACATGAGATAAAGTAGGTAAAGGGCTTGAGCCGTGTCTGATTGGTATAAGCACCCTATAATACATTATTCTTCAAATGATAGATTTTCCATGTTGCATGCAAAAAGATCTTGCATAGTAAAAGATCCATGTATATCATTAAAAAAAAATAGTGCTTGAGAACTTAAGTTACTTACCTTAAACTGTAATCATCTTTGTCGTCACATGATCTTATTTGTGTTGAAATAGGCCTAGATCGTACTTCTTGCTGATCTCTCTTAAATGAGTAAAGATAGGTCATATATCACATAGAAAAAAAGAAAAGCCACTGAGATATATTTAACTGCTTCTCTGAACATTCATCATTTCAGAATTGTCCCAGGTTTCCATAATGTAAAAGCACAGAATTCTACATGCTATAGTATGAAGATAAAGTCTATAATACTAGTTGTACTTTTCATTTGTTCTGGGTTAAAAAATTCCATCCTAAGGGGAAAATGTAAGAATATCAAGGCCTTTACATAATATTTCTAACTTCGGCTTCCCCATCTCTTTAGAGTCTTCCACCTTACACAGCACACAGTGGAAATTAGGAGGCACAAGAAATGAAAATAAAACAAAAAAACAAAAAAACAAATTCACTTAATGGGTAGAAAAACTTATATAGGGAAAAACTTCAATATTGAGAAGACTGTGAAGATGCTAAAAATGAAGCATCAGAAGTAAAAGCTTTTGGCAAAGACACAACAAGAAATCAAAGTGAGGCGAGATGATGAAATAGAAGCCTATACTATTTATACCCTTAGCAGGAACACCAGATTTTAACAACTACCTGAACACAACACCATCACAAGAACCAAAAATCAGGTGAGCAATCACAGTACCTGGATATAACTTTATAGTATCGAAAGAGACATTGAAGATGGTTGGACAGATAGTCTTAAATCGCTGACACCACCCCTCTCTGACTCCCTCCTGCAGTGCCTGTGCAGCCTAAAAAGTCTGTTTAATGGGGGAGGGAGAGTACAGTGACTGGGGGATTGTACAGTGAACTCAGTGTTGTCCTGTCAGAGTGGAGAGCAAAGTCGCGTGGGGCCAACACAGTACCTATGCATGGAGGAAGCATTTGGACCAGCTCTAGCCAGAGGAAAAATTGCCCATCCCATGGGTCAGAGCTTGAGTTTCTCAGTAGCAAAAGTGCGTTGGGGTCCTAGGTAAACTTGAAGGGCAGTCAAGGATACAGGGACTCCAATTTCCAGTCAACTCCTAGTGCTGGGCTTGGCTCGGAGCCAGGGGACTAGGTTGGGACCTAGAGAGACACCAACTATAACCTAGGGAGACATCAACTGGGGCACTAAAGTATTGCTTACACCACGCCTTCCTCAACACCAGCCAGTGCAGTTTGCAGCAACAAAAGTAATTCTTCCTTCTGTTTAAGGTGAGGAGAGCAAAGAATAAAGAGGATGTTGTCTTGCATCTTAGATACCACCTCAGCCATGGAAGGCAGCTAATAGGGTGCCAGGTAGAGTCACAGGGCCACCATTACAAGCCCTAACAAGAATCACAAGGACTTAAATGGAAGTTTCCAATTAATATAATGGACCCAGATGACTGAGAAGACTATTCTACTCTAAATCCATGGAAATGTCTGATAAAATGTAATGGAGGAAACATTGCTAAGCTCAAACTCAGACAAAGGAAATTCCCTGGTACTAAGAATAAAGCAGCAATTCAAAGTGAGAGCAATAAACAGGAACAGAAGCCAAAATAGCTTAAAAGCTAGAAGCTGATACATGTGATTGAGTCATGAAGGGATAAACCTGTGAAGCACAGGCTGTAAAAACTCTACCCACAACCTTAGGTGAGCAGAAACGAAACCAGAGCCATGGGCAGAAAAGATTCTCTTATGAGTAATTAAACAAGAAGGAAGTCCAAATTCATCTTATCCAGATGATACAGGGACACCAAGCCAAAACTTTAAAATAGAAAAAGCTGGTGTGGAATCAATGAAAATGCTAAACTAGTAAAGGTAAATTGAAAACCACCCAATAGGGACATTTATTCATCTACAATATATAAACTTTCTCAGAAAGCAAACCACCAAAGATGACTTTGAAAACACAACAAATTGTGTAAAGAAATAAGCCACTGAAGGAGAGAATCAGCAGATGTGAGGAAACAGAAAATTTGTATTATAAGAACAAGAGATACTATTAACAATTTTTAAAAGATTTTAAATTACCATTTGGAAAAAAACACACACACAAATGAAAAACATAAGGCAAGACCCAGATTTTATCACAAAAGAATGCTGAATTTGAAAAAACATCCAAATACAAATTATATAAATGAAAAACAGTTACTGAAATTAAGAAATCTGATAAAAAGGAATGCATGAATTAAAAGACAGAAATAAATCACCCACAAGGAGATACAGAAAACAAAGAGATAAAAACACAAAAGACAGGTTAACATCCATTGAAGACAGATGTTATATACCTACTATAACAGAAGCTATAGAAAGAAATCCCAAAGAGGGCTGAGTGCAGTGACTCATACCTGTAATCCTAGCACTTTCGGAGGTGGGGGAAGAAGGATCACTTGAGGCCAGGAGACCAGCCTGGCCAACATGGAGAAGCCCCAACTGTACTAAAAATACAAAAATTAAGGCCGGATGCTGTGGTTCATGCCTGTAATCCCGCCACTTTGAAAGGCTAAGGTGGGCAGATAACCTGAGGTCAGGAGTTCGAGACCATCCTGGCTAACATGGTGAAACTGTTTCAACTAAAATCACAAAAATTAGCTAGGCATGGTGGCATGACCTGTAATCTCAGCTACTTGGGGGGCTGAAGCATAAGAATCACTCAAACCCGGGAGGCGGAGGTTGCAGTGAGCTGAGATCATGCCACTGCACTACAGCTTCAGCAACAAAAGCAAAACTTGATCTCAAAAAAAAAAAAAAACAAAAAAATTAGCCAGGTGTGGTGTTGCATGCCGGTAGTCCCAGCTACTCAGGAGGCTGAGGCATGAGAATCACCTGAACCTGGGAGGTGGAGGTTGTAGTGAGCCAAGATCCTGCCACTGCACTCCAGCCTGGGCAACAGAGCAAGATTCTGTCGGAAGGGGAATGGGAAGGGGAAGGAAAGACAAGACATCCCAAGAGGAGAGAATGTCAAGATTTAGAGAGCTAATGCTGAGAATTTCCCAAACTGAAGACATGGATCTCATGAAGAATAAAGAAAACAAATCTACATGTGTATAATAGTGAAAGTGCAGAATTTTAAAGATAAAGAGAGTATTCCCTAAACTACCAAAGCATTATTTTAAAAGAACAGAGAAAAAGTCTACCAGCATAATTATCTAAAAAGTTGACAGCAGGTGGCTCATTAAAATTTCTAACATTCTAACATTTCTATCCTTATATTTCCCACAGACAATATAAGGATATCTTTAATGGGCTGAGAAGGAAAAACTGGCTATCTAGAATTACATTCAGATAAACTGTCATTGAAGAATAAGTGCAAGGTAAGAATTTTCTAAATGACTGGAGAGTTTAAGACTTAGATTTTCACAAAAAGAAGTAATGAAGTGTTTACACTTCAGGAAGGAGAAAAACTGAAGCTGGAAAAAAAGAATCATGAAGATATCGAAAAACACGCTAAATCTAAATTAGTACAGACTATAAAAATAACACTGATGATTAACTGGGTGTGGGTGTATTCAAAACAACAAAGTAAAATATTATCTAACTTAAAAAACAGAGGAAACCAAGTTAAAGCATTCTAACACCTTTCCAAACCAGTAACAATAAAGACATAATGAAAACCCATTCAATCCAGCAGCAGACAGACAAGCACCAAAGACAAGACATAATAAATAGAAAACATAAAAAATAAGGTGGCTAAGACAACATCAAGTTATGTAAAAATGTAAATAAGTTAAATTTACTTATTAACAGATAGAAATTATCAGACTGGTTATGAAAAGAATGCTCTTATTGATAAATGACATACAAAGTTTGAAAATAAAGGATGAAAAAAGTTATAACAGACACCACATAAGAATAAAAGAAATTGGCCGGACGCGGTGGCTCAAGCCTGTAATCCCAGCACTTTGGGAGGCCGAGGCGGGTGGATCACGAGGTCAAGAGATCGAGACCATCCTGGTCAACATGGTGAAACCCCGTCTCTACTAAAAATTCAAAAAAAATCAGCTGGGCATGGTGGTGCGTGCCTGTAATCCCAGCTACTCAGGAGGCTGAGGCAGGAGAATTGCCTGAACCCAGGAGGCGGAGGTTGCGGTGAGCCTAGATCACGCCATTGCACTCCAGCCTGGGTAACAAGAGCGAAACTCCGTCTCAAAAAAAAAAAAGAATAAAAGAAATCAAGAAGATTTACATAAGTCAAATAAGATACTTCCAAATAAAAATGGCCACAATTATAAGGAACTTTTTTCTATAATTATAATTGATGATTTTTAATACACTTCTAATAGAAACCAAGAAAGCCAGAACAATAACAAAAAAAGTTGAGGAAACCAATGTCATGGAAACAAATATAATTGGCTTAATCTAACAGGTTAGCCAACAAATAATAAATATACTTTCTATCAAAGAACACATAGAGCTTCTACAAAAAGTGAATATGCACAAAAAGTGAACTTGGCCACAAATAAGTCTCAATACATTTTAAAAACTTAGTATCTTATCAATTCCCTAATCATAATGCAATTTAAAATAAACTAGGCTGGGCATGGGGGCTCATGCCTGTAATCTAAATCAGAATAATAATACTTTGGGAGGCTGAGGCAGGCAGATCATTTGAGTCCAGGAGTTAAAAACCAGCCTGGGCAACATGGCAAAACATCTTCTCTACAAAAAAATATAATACAAAAATTACCTGTGCATGCTAGCACATGCCTATAGTCCCAGGTACTTAGGATCCTGGGAGGTGAAGGGTGCAGTGGGCTGAGATCACACCATTGCACTCCAATCTGTGCAACAGAGTGAGACCCTGCCTCAAAAACAAACAAAAAAAAGTTAGCCTGGCATGGTGGCATGTGCCTGTAGTCCCAGATCCTTGGGAGGCTGAGATGGGAGAACCTCTTGAGCCCAGGAGTTCAAAGCTGCAGTGAGCCATCATTTCACCACTGCACTTCAGCCTGGGCAACAGAGCAGGACCCTGTCACATACATACTTAGAAAAGTAAAAAGCAGACAACAGTAAACAACTCTATGCGCTTGCAAACTAAAAAAACACACTTCTAAATAATCACTATGAAAACCACATAATATTTATAACTTAATAACCATAAGAGAAATATACATCAAAAGAAGTCCTGGAATGTAGTTAAGCTATAGTTGGAGAGAAAGTTAAAGACTTAAATATATTTATTAAAAAATAAGAAAACAATAAATGAGGTCAAGAAACTAAAAAGAAAAAAAAATTAATACATCCAAGTTAGACCACCTGTCTTTCTTTATAAAGATTAATGAAATTTTACAGTAGCACAGATTACCAAGAAAACTAAAGCTGGTTCTCTGAAAAGACCAACAAAACAGATAAATCTTCACTTTTGTTCATAGATGTAAAAAACTACATTAAAAATTATGCCAATCAAATCTAGCAGTCTTTAAAGGAAAACAAGAAAGCTGCCCTTGCAGTTCAGTATGGTAAAGCATTAAAGGAGGGAAAAAGAACATATGACCACCTGAATTAATTGGGGAAAAAAGAAGTTTTGATACATTTAACACTCATTCAAATTAGGAATTAAGGGGAAGAATTTTAAACACAAAAAAAGAATCTACCAAAAACCTAGAGCAAACCTCAAATGTAGTGATTATTAAAAGTGGGCTTCTCAAAATCATAAACAAGGTAAGGAAGCTCACCATCACTTTTTCTATTCCATATCACACAGGAAGTCCTAAATAGAGAAAAAGAGAGAATGCAAGAGAATTATCAAGGGAGAAAATGATCATAATTTGTATATAACTGTCTTCATCAAAAATCCAAGGGACTTCGTAGAATGAATAAGAGTCCAGCAGGACTAAGATCTGTGCGTGTAAGTAAATACAGATGTAGCATCAACATCTAAAAATCCTACATTTATAACCAATTAGAAAATATAATTGAAAAAATTCCACTCATTATACAGCAACAAAAACTATTCAGCATCTTGAAGCAAATTATATATGCAAGAATTTTATGTAGTAAAACAAAACACTATTAAAGGTTAAAAAAAAAACCTGTAAATGGAGAAGTATCATATTCGTGGAAGATTCAGTAGCATAAATAAATCCATTATCTGCAAATTAATCTGTAAATCCAATGTAACTGAGACCTATGAGGGGGCTTGCCCTACCAGTTATCATGTAATCTTATTGTTTAGCTATTGGTATTATAATACAGGAATGAAGCTTGAAAAATCTATCCACTTGAGTGATTAGCATCTTCCTTAGCCTATCCTCTCAAATAGTGATTATTTCCCCCAACAGGAGCAGAATTGCAAAAGGTTTTGGATTTAGGTCCCTGGGAAGTAGCGTTCTAATGACTAATGCCAAGACAACAGGTGGCAAAATAGATACCATACTGTTATAATCTCATATTCTTGCTTACAGGGATGGCCAGAGATTTTACTCTTCTACCTGACACAGAAGTACTCTAGAAGATTCAGGTAGTGTAGAGAGTTACCCCGTTCATGTGCTTCACGTGTGCACAACTCAGAGTACAGACAACAGAACAAGTAACACCTGGACACCATGTAATACTGTTTAGCTATCTCGCTTTAGAATAATAGTCCCTATGTATTTCTTATTTTAAGCAGGACTATATCCCTAACGATGCACCAGAGCCAGGTGCAAAATATACTCTCAAATAACTGACAAATCTAATCCAGGTATTTAATACTATATGTATAATAATATGAAAATAACCGTTTTGATTCATGCACAGCTGATAAGTATATATAGACCACAGATGAAGTTGCTTAAGTACACTTGTGAACTGGGATAATAGGCCTATTTGATCAGAGAGAAGAAGATATGATTATCTTCCTACTTCCTGTGGCAAATTGGTGTATAGCTCATCTAAACTAGTACTCTTCAGTTTTAATTTCAAATATGCTTTAATTTTAAATATACATCATATGTAGATCATGCGGTAACTCTAGTTTAACCCTCTGATACAAACTCCCAACTATTTCCAAATTTTAAACTACTTATTTTGTATTAAATTGAAAAGAAAGGGAGTTGTTAAAATACACTTTTTTTTTTTTTTTTTTGAGACGGAGTTTCACTCTTGTTACTCAGGCTGGAGTGCAATGGGACGATCTGTGCTCACCACAACCTCCGCCTCCTGGGTTCAAGCAATTCTCCTGTCTCAGCCTCCCAAGTAGCTGGGACTACAGGCGTGCACCACCATGCCCAGCTAATGTTTTGTATTTTTAGTAGAGACGGGTTTTCACCATGTTGACCAGGATGGTTTTGATCTCTTGACCTCATGATCCACCCACCTCAGCCTCCCAAAGTGCTGGGATTACAGGCGTGAGCCACCGCGCCTGGCCCAAAAGACAGTGTTTTATAAGGGTATGCACAAAGGCAAATAAAACAGACATGGTCTCTGCCCTTGGAACTTAACAGTCCAGTGGAAAAGACAGACAAAAAGGAAATTAACAAATGCATCTATTGTAACAAATTATGCTAACTAGAAAGAAAAATCAGTAAGATGATGAAAAAGACCAACAAGGGAGCCCACTTAGCATAGTCAAAGAAGGCCACTCACAATACAGGTCGAAGGTGTGTGTGAATTGTCTTTTTCCTGAGACAAAAAAAACCTGAAAGTTTTCGGACTAAAATTCCAGTTAAACTGGAGAGTTTTAGGGGTGGAAATGGGAGCGGGAATAAGATCAAGTAAAAAGGTGGTAGGAGGAGCTTTTAAAGTGCATCAGGAAACCACTGTAGAGTTTTAAGCAAAGGAATTGCATGATCAAATTAAAAGATTACGTTGGCTGCTGTGTGAAAATTTAGGGATGATGAGTGGAATGGGCCAAGAATGAAAGTTTGTCAAGATACTTGTAATTATACTGAGACCAGATAAGGAAAATTTGAACGAGAACAGTAATTCTGATTGCACTCGGAAGCATGTTTTCAATTTAGAAACCAATGTAAAGGAAAGATACATAAGGTAAACTCTATGAACTTACTACTAAGCAAAATAACCTAAACTAGAAACTGAACTATTCGTGGCAATTCCTGCTACTCAAATAACTTCCAAAAGCACATTCCTGTTTACTTGGGCTAAATTTTCACCCACTTCAAATATCTTCTAAGATGCAGGTGAACTGCTCAGGTGAAAGAGAAAGGATAAACAGCGAGTGAACTAGATGATGAGAAGGGAATGCTGCAGAGTGAGTGGTCCTGAAGATCCAGCCAGTGTTCAGAAAAAGTACTTGTAAGCAGCCTCATTTAGATGAAAGAAAAAGAAAAGCTCAGCCGTTGAATTTCTTACTTTTACTCTTTCTCCAAAGCAAGAAGGTCGGGTCCAGGTGTAGAGGGTTGCTGAACTGGTGGCAGGAGTGGAGTCCCTGGACTGCTGCTTCTCTGTAAAAGAGGCAGAGAGTTTCAGACCCAAAGATAAAGGAGGTTAGGCGTCCTAGTCTCCGGAGCCCAGACTCTCCCCAGGAGCCTGGAGTTGGACCGACCCTGAGACAAAGACCTCTCCCCGCCATCTTCGGCAACTGCGACGCAGTTACCGAGGCAAGGAGGCATCTTCCTGCTAGAGTTTCCGCATCCCGGGCAACCTCGAGTCCGGCTGATGCCTTCCCACTCCCAAGTTCTGTGCGGAAAGCGGCAGGAGGCTCTGGCAATGGGCCCGAACCCTTGCTCGCACCACTCAGCACTGCCCCAGGAACTAAGTGCAAATTCGACTTACAGCCAGTGCAAATTATCAACTTGTGGGGGCGGTGTTGTACGAGTTTTAACTAAAAAAGGCAGATCCATTGCCGCTACGCCACAGAAAGCAAGCTGGTGAGGAAGTCCCTCCCTGTTTTGCTTTTAAAACCCTTAGTGGCTACTCTGACCTTCACTCCGTTTGCTTAAAGTGAACTCTTCAGTGGAATTCTGAAGTTTTGACTTCTAACTTTTATTTACAGCATGCAGGGCTAAGATCTCAGGCTCTCAAGTTAGTCAACCTAAATTCTTACACTGGCACTGCCACTTAGTAGTTACTTATGTGGCTTTGGGCAAAACACTGTATCTTGGCCACTTCACCTGTCAAAAGGGAATGAGAATAGTGCCCACTTCACAGTTGTTGTGAGAAGCAAATGAATTCATGCTTAGGATCATGCCTGAAACATGTAAGCAGTTAATAATTCCAATTGTTTTGGAATAAAATGGACGTCCAGAAATAAACCTTCATGTGTGTATGGTCAACTGATCTTTAGCAAGGGTGCAAGACCATTCAATGGGAAAAGGATCATCTTCAACAGATGGGGAGACAACTGGATATCCTAGTGCAAAACAGTGCAGTTAGATCCTTACCTCACATCATGTACAAAAATTAAAATGGATCAAAGACCTAAACGTAGGAGCTAAAACTCTAAAGCTCTTCAAAGAAACTGTTGGTTTAAATCTTTATGACCTTGAATTAATTACAATTCTAAGAATCTTTGATGGATTCTTAGCTAGGACAACTAAAAGCATTACCAAAAAAAAAGAAAAAAGAAAAGCAAAATAGATAAACTAGACATTATCAAAACTAAAAACCGTTTGTTCCAAAAAATACCATAAATAAAGTAAGACAAACTACAGGGAGGGGAAATTCTTGCAAATTATGTGTCTGATAAATAACTTATGTCTAGACTATATAAAGATCTATTAAAATTCAAAAACAGGTGGGTGCAGTGGTTGAAGCCTTTAATCTCAGCACTTTGGAGGCTAAGACAGGAGGATCACTTGAGCCTGGAAGTTCCAGACCAGCCAAGATAACAGAGTGAGACTCCATCTCTACAGAAAAAAAAAAAAAAAAAAAAGGAAATAGATAAATAAAATTAGCTGGGTCCAGTAGTGCATGCCTATAGTCCCAACTGCTCAGGAGACTGAGATGGGAGGATCGCTTGAGCCTGGGACATCAAGGCTGCAGAAAGCCATGGTCACACCACTGCACACAAGCCTGGGTTACAGAGTGAGACCTTGTCTCAAAATAATAAATAAATAAAATAGACAACCCATGTTAAAAATGGGCAAAGAATCTTGAATAGGGATTTGTCCAAAGAACATATACAAATAGCCAAAAAGAACATGAAAAGATGCTCAATATTGTTAGTCTTCAAGGAAATGAAAATTAAAACCAAAATTAAATGCCACTTGACACCCACCAAAACGGCTGTCCAAAAGGATGGAAAGCCAGGTGCAGTGGCACACCTGTAATGCCAGCACTTCGGGAGGCCAAGGCATGTGGATCACCCAAGGTCAGGAGTTTTAGACCAGCCTGGCCAACATGGTGAAACCCAGTCTCTACTAAAAATACAAAAAATTAGCCGGGCATGGTGACACATGCCTGTAATCTCAGCTACTTAGGAGTCTGAGGCAGGAGAATCACTTGAACCCAGAAGGTAGAGGTTGCAGTGAGCAGAGATCACACCACTGCACTCCAGCGTGGGCAACAGAGGGAGACTCCATCCCAAATCAATCAATCAATCAATAAAAGATGGCCAATAACAAGTGTAGAGAAGGATGTAGAGAAACTCGAACCCTCATAAACTGTTAGTAAGGATGTGAAAATTGCACAGCCACTGTGAAAAATGATCTAGCCATTCTTCAATAGTTTATACACAGTTACCACATAATCCAGCAACCACTACAAAGTATACACTCAAGCAAAATGAAAACATAATGCACACAAAAAGTATATACAGTATACAAATGTTTATAGCAGGATTCTTCATAATAGCCAAAATATAAAACAAACCCATAATGGTCATAAACTGATTAGTGGTTGAATAAAAACTGGTATATTCATACAATGGAATATTATTCAGAAACAAAAACTAATAAAGCATATATATACAGCAATATGGATGAACCTTCAATCTATTATACTAAGTGAAAGAAGCCATTCACAAAAGACCAACTATTATCTAATGTCATTCACAAAAGATCACATACTATAGGATTCTGTTTCAATATAACTGCATATTATAGGAAATGTTCAGAAAAGTCAAATCTAGAGAGACAGAAGTAGATTAGTAGTTGCCTAGGCTTGGCAAATAATGGAAGATTGGCTAAGGAGTTGCAGGGTTTGGGGGATGCTAGTGAAAAAAATTTAAAATTGATTGGGTTGATGGTGTTCAACTCTGTGAATACACTGAAAGCCAAGTAATAGTACACTTTATATGGGTAAATATACGTACGTGAAATAAATCACTCAAGCTGTTAAAACATCTTAAAAATAACAAATTATTAATAACATCAATGGATAAAGAAAGGAAGACTATGTTAGCATTAATCAAAAGGAAGCTGGAGTAGCTATATTAATTTCAAACAAAGATGACATCAGAACTAGGAAAATTATCAGGGACAAAGAGCTCCATTAATGATAGTGTCAGTTCTCCAAGGGGACAGAACAATCCTGGTATATATGCTCCTAACAGTGTCAAAATGCATAAGGCCAAAACTGATTGGATTTGCAAAGAGAAATAGACAAATCCATTATTATATTTAGAGGCTTCAACACTACTCCTTCAGTAATTCATAAGTTAAGCGGGCAGAAAATCGGCAAGAGTTGCTCTAGACAGCACCATCAATCAACTTGATTTAATTGACATTTATAGCATACTCAGTTCAATAACAGCAGAATACAGACTTTTCTCAAGGTCTCATGGAATGTCACCAAGCTAGAACACATTCTGGGCCATAACACACATTAATAAATTTAAAAGAATAGAAATTATATAGTTAAGGGTAGCTGTAACAAAGTACCACCAAGTGAGTGGATTAAAACAACAGAAATGTATTTTCTTGTAGGTCTGGAGGCTAGAAGTCCAAAACCACAGTATCAGAAGGACTATTTTTTGCTTGAAACATGCAGGGGAGAATCTTTCTTTGCCTCTTTCTAGCTTCTGGTGGTGGCTGTCACTCCTTGGCATTCCTTGGCTTGCAGCTGCATCACCACAACCTCTCTCTGCCTCTAATCACGTAGCATTTCCCCTGGTGTTTTTGTGTTTGCATGGCATTCCTGCTTTTCATAAAGACTCCAGTAATATTGGATTTTGGCCACCCTAATGACCATATCGTAACTTGATTACATCTGTAAAGACCATATTCACAGGTACTGGGTGTTCAGACTTCAATATATGGTACGGAGGGGGAGGTAGCACACTTTAACCTATAACAGAAATTATACAAACTGTGGTCCCAGAACACAATAAAAGTAAACTAAAAATCAGTAATGGAACAGCTGGAAAACCACAAAATATCTGCAAATTAAACCCACACTTCTAAATAATACATGGATCAGGTAAATAGAAGAATTAAAAAACATTTTGAACTATATAAAAATTGAAATATAACTTATCAAAACCCATGGAATGCTCTGAAAGCAGTGCTTGGAGTGCTTAGCATTCAATGCATGTATTAGAGAAGAAGAAAAACTCTATCTGAATGTCTACCTTCAGCAGCTAAAGGAAAAATATTAAGCTTGAAGAAAGCAAAAGAAAAGTAACAATAAACATTAGATCATAAATCAATGCAACTGAAACCGGGAAACAATAGAGAAAATTACAGGAACCAGAATCTAGTTAAAATCAATAAACTTATAGCTGTACTAACCAAGAAAAAGAGAAGATCCAAATAGCCTGTTTTGTGTTATTTTCTGTGATGGTCACTTAAGTGTGTCCATGAGAGGAAAACAACATTTATTATACTCACAGGTCCTAGAAATAGGAGCCATGCCATGCCATACAGGGTTACATGGGGAAGCCTTGGGGTAGTTAGTCAGGAGGCAGAAAACAGGAGCCAGAGAAAAGCCTTGACTAGAGCCTCTATTGAAGTTTCCACAGGAAAAGCAAGGTAGGGTAGAGTAAACAGATTAGGACTGGCTAGTATGAATAATTTCAGAGGGCCTTGGAGTATGCAGTTGTCCCTAGTTATCTGGTAGGTGTCTCTGCAATGGTTAAGACAGAGGAAGGCCTGTTGTATATGGGCCAGACAGAGGAGGTATGGCTTGATATTTAGTTTTTTATATATCAAAGCCATGCTCCCTGGATAAGTCCCTTTGCTTAGCTATGAATTGGCTAGCCTCAGGAGGGTGCAGTTTCTCCCAAGCCAGAAAGGATTTTTTTAAAGATGTCAAAACATCATAATATACAGAAAATTTAAAAATATAAGCAATGTAGTACCAATATTAGAAATGCGATATAAGTCATCATTAATTGTCCCAGGAAAATTAAAAGGATTATCAAAGAATACTATGAACTCTATGCCCCAAAATTTAATAAAGTAGATGAAACGGAGCAATTACTTGAAAGATACAAACTACTAAAACTCATGCAAGGAGAAATAGATAATCTGAGTAGGCAAGGATGTTGAATCAATAACCTTCCAAGAAAGAAAACACCAGTCCCAGATGGTTTCTCTGGTAAATTTTTTTTTTTTTTTTTTTTTTTGAGACGGAGTTTCACTCTTGTTCCCCAGGCTGGAGTGCAATGGCACGATCTTGGCTCACCACAACCTCCGCCTCCTGGGTTCAGGCAATTCTCCTGCCTCAGCCTCCCGAGTAGCTGGGACTACAGGCGTGCGCCACCATGCCCAGCTAATTTTTGTATTTTTAGTAGAGACGGGGTTTCACCATGTTGACCAGGATGGTCTCGATCTCTTGACCTCGTGATCCACCCGCCTCGGCCTCCCAAAGTGCTGGGATTACAGGCGTGAGCCACTGCGCCCGGCCTTTCTCTGGTAAATTTTAACATACATTTAAGGAAAAAATATCAAGTCTACCTAATCTTTTCTTTGAAAATAGAAGCAGAAGGAGCACTTCCCAATTCATTCTATGAATCTAGCATTACCCTAATATTAAGAGCAGTTAATGACATTGTAGGAAAACTACAGACTGGAATCCCTTATGAATACAGATTTTTAAATCCTTAATAAAATTTTAGCCAATGTAATCCAACAATGTCTAAACAGAATTATGCAACATGAGGAAGTGGAATTTATTCTCAGTATACGAGGATGGTTCAATATTCTAAAATCAATCAATGTACACAGCACATTAAGAGATTGAAGAAGAAAAATTATAGGATCCAGATAAATTCATGCAGCAAAAGCATTTGACAAAATCCAACACCCTTGAAGGTACCAATTTTCAGAAAACTAGGACTAGTGGGAAGTATCCTCAACTTGAAAAAGAACATCCACAAAAAATCTACAGCTTAATGCTCCCCAAGATCAGGAAGAACAAAAACATGTCCTTTATCATCATTATTATTTAACATTACATCTGAAGTTCTAGCTAGTGAAATAAGACAACAAAAGGAAATAGAGTATACAGATAAGGAGGGAAGAAGTAAACAATCTTTGTGTATAGATGACATGAATGTCTATAAAGAAAATTTAAAAACAGAAAATCCAAAAGAAGAAATAAAACTCTCTTGTAACTAATAAAATGATAAAAAACAAAATTTGTGTATACATAGAATGGACAACACAATAGTATTCAGCCTTAACAAAAAAAAAAAAAAAAAAAGGAATGAAATTCTGAGACATGCTACTACATGAATGAACCTTGAAAACATTTTGCTAAGGGAAATAAGCCAAACACAAAAGGGCAAATATTATATAATTCCACTTGCATGAGGTGCCTACAAATGGTTAATTTATAGAGACAGAAAACAGAGTTTACCAGGGACTAGGGAGAGAGGGAAATAGGGAGTTATTTTTTCATGAGTACAGAGTTTGTTTGAGATGATGAAAAAGTTCTGAGAATGCATAATGATAAAATCATTGCACAACCTTGTGAATATATTACACTTAAGGCTACCAAATTGTGTATTAAAACACGGTTGACATGGTAAATTTTATGTATATTTTACACTAAAAATTTCCAATAGAGGGGTATCCTACAAAATATCCAACCAGCACTCCTCAAAATGGCCAAGGCAATCCAAAACAAGGCTGTGAAACTGTCACAGCCAATAGGGGCTTAAAGAGACATGACAACTTTGTAAAGTGATTATATTAGTCTGTTCTTACATTGCTATTAAAAAATACCCAAGACTGGGTAATTTATAAGGGTAAGAGGTTTAATTGACTCAAAGTTCTACATGGCTGGGGAGTCCCCAGGAAACTTACAATCATTGCAGAAGGGAAAGCAGGCATGTCTTACATGGCAGCAGGAGAGAGAGTGAGCATGTGAAAGAGGAAATGTCAGACACTTATAGAACTATTGGATCTCATGAAAGCTCACTCACTATCACAAGAACAGCATGGAGGACACCACTCCCATGATCCAATTGCCTCCCACCAGGTCTCTCCCTCAACACATAGGGATTATGGGGATTACAATTCAAGATGAGGTTTGGGTGAAAACACAAAGCCTAACCACATCAGTGATATACTGGACCAAACCCTAGAGCAGGAAAAGACATTAGGTAAAAAACAAGGAAATCTGAATAAACTATGGACTTCAGTTAATAATAATGTATTAGTAATGGCCTACTAATTGCAGGCCATATTAATTTAACATTAATATGGTTAAATTCAATTTAACCATATTAATGTAAGATCTTAATAATAGGGAAAACTACGTGCAGGGTACATGGGAACTCTCTCTACAATATTCACAGTTTTTGTGCAAATGTAAAACTTCTAAAAAAATTGAATCTTTTTTTTTTTTAAAGTAAGTTAAAAGGAATTTTCTCCTTCAACAAAATGCTGAGCTAAATGCTCTGAAACACCCTTCTACTGTACAACAACCAGATTCTGAAAAACAAAACAAAACAAAAACTTATTTATACATTACTGAACTTGAAGGAAGTAGGAGAAATTTCCATATGTCCTGCTGACATCTCACCCTCCAGATCTCTGCCCCACAAATAAATTAAGCCTTGTGATAGTAAGCAATTAAGAATAAAAAGAGACTGGGCATGGTGGCTCACACCTGTAATCCCAGCACTTTGGGAGGCTGAGGCAGGCAGATTACAAGGTCAGGAGTTCAAGAACAGCCTAGCCAATATAGTGAAACCCCATCTCTACTAAAAATACAAAAATTAGCCAGGCGTGGTGGGGGGTGCCTGTAGTCCCAGCTACTTGGGAGGCTGAGGCAGGAGAATCACTTGAACCCAGGAGGTGGAGGTAGCAGTGAGCTGAGATCGTGCCACTGCACTCGAGCCTGGGTGACAGAGCGGGACTCTGTCCCAAAAAAATAAAATAAAAATAAAAAGGTTAAGATGAGAAAATGTCCAGGGAATTGCATTAAGAAAACAAGGCTTACATCAACAGCAATATGGAAGAGCTAAATTTGAGACCTCTGTGCTAAGCTAAAAACTGAAAAAGGCTAAAGTGACTCAGTTTCCTCATCTGTGAAATGGAAATGATTCTAGTACCAGCCTCACAGGGGCATTAAGATGATTCAGTGAGCTAATATATGTGAGGTGCTATGAGTTGCTGCTTTTCAGTCATTGTGGGTGAGCTTGGCTTGGCAACTTTACTCCCAGAACCTTGTCATGTGTCCAGTGTACTTTGCGTTCTTTGGATTATTAGAAACTCTAGCTGGCATCTCGTAGCTTTCTAGGCACTAAAAACTTCTTGTGCTGTCTCCATAGCAACTGCAAGCATAGACTCTGGTGTTGGACACACTCAAGTTCTAATCTGGTGACCTTGGGCAACTGATTTCTCTCTTTGCTCATCTGTAAAATGACATCAGTAACTTCACATGCCTCTGAGGGTATGGTGAGAATCAAATGAAATAGTGTATTTTTTACAGAAGCGCTTAGCACAGCCCCTGGCTCATAGATGGTGTTATTGGCTCTTCTTGGAGAGTGGTGACCTATTGGAGAGCTGTCTGCTTCTGGGCATAAGCCTGCAGGGAGGGTGTGACCAGAGCCATCTGCTCTTGCCAGTAGGACCCTTTGAGGCTTTTTCCCCAAGGGTTGCAAGAGCCAGGCACAGAGAATCAAAGCCCACCTAGTACCTCTTTCTCCTCTGTCTCCTAGCTGTCTGGCTTGATCCAGATGATTCATGAGGGCCCCCTTCTTGTGCAGAAGCTCCTGGTTGGACCCCATCTCTACAATGGCCCCATCTGCCAGCACCACGATCCAATCAGCCTGGAGCAGGATGTAGAGGACATGGGTAATGAGAATCTGTGTCTGGGCAGGGAAGGGTTAGAAGTTAACACACACGTGGCCACATTCCATGGCTCATGCCTGTAATCCAAGCACTTTGGGAGGCCAAGGCAGGTGGATCACTTGAGGTCAGGAGTTCAAGACCAGCCAGGTCACCATGGCTAAGCCCTGTCTACTAAAAATACTAAAATGAGCTTGGTATGGTGGCACACACCTGTAGTCACAGCTACTTGGGAAACTGAGGCATGAGAATCACTTGAAACTGGGGGGTGGAGGTTGCAGTGAGCTGAAATTACACCATTGCATTTCATCCTAGGTGATGGAGCAAGACTCCAACAAAAAGAGGAAAGAAAGGAAGGGAGAGAGGGAGGGAGGAGAGAGGAGAGAGAAAAAGAGGGAGGTAGGGGATGGGAAAGAAGAACAAAGGGAAGGGGAAAGAAAGTAAGAAAAGTTATACACATGTGCTTGGCCAGCCTCCTGGAGCAGTGGGTAGGGGGGTGAGTATTTTCCCTGGACTCAGAGTGGGGAGAGCTCCCCTTCTTGTGCTCCTGCCATCTTTCTTGAAAATAGCATTTCCAAATAGACAGAGGGGACTCCTTCAGCCTATCTCAAGAAGACAAAGAGTCCACCTGACCCAGTCCAATCATCCAAGGCAGAGTTGTAGTAGTTAAGCCACAGACACATAAGCAAAAACAGCTGCTGTTGTAAGCTGATCAAATCTGAGGAGTTGTTTGTTATGTAGCATCATCACAGCAAAAGCCGACTAATACAAAGAGGAAAATTGGACTCAAGTGGAAGGGGGCGGTGAGAGAAACTTGGGTTAGGACTGGATGCTAAGAGCATCCTCTGCCTTTGCCCTGTGCCTTCTGACATATGTTCCCAAACTTACTGTTCCCTGGAGTAGCCACCATGCCCAATGACCTGGTTGAAGATGTGCTGGCTGACGTGGGCGTCCAAAGCCACCAGGGGGTCATCCAGCAGGTACACAGCTGCCTTTCTGTACACAGCCTGGGTGAGGCTCAGCTGCTGCTTCTGGCCCCTGAGAGATTCATGCCCTGTGGCCACAAAAGGAACACTGTCCTGAGTCTGCATCTACAGGGTGAAACTGGGGAGCCCAGGCAGGAGCAGGTCGGGGCACATCTGCCCATCCCAAGCCAGCATCCCCACCATCCTTACCAGCCTCACTTCTCCCCTTCCCAGCACACTTCCTGGAGGAGTTACCAGCACATCCCAAGCTACTCTGTCTCCCACTCACTCTCTGTATCCATCTGAGTCCAACTTCTGTTCTTTTTCTCCACTGAGACCACCTTTAATGAGGATACCATTCATTTTCCTATTCCACGATCCAGTGGTAACTTTTCAGTCCTACTTTTTTTTTATTTTAAATTTTAATTGGTTTATTTTAGTTTTTATTGATATGTAATAGTTATACCTATTTGAGGGGCACAGGCTATATTTTGAGACCTGTAGAGCAGTGGTCCCCAACCTTTTTGGCACCAGGGATCAGTTTTGTAGAAGACAATTTTTCCATGGACCTGGGGGCAGGGGGTTGGTTTCAGGATGATTCAAGCACATTACATTTATTATGCACTTCACTTCTATTATTATTATTATTATTTATTGAGATGGAGTTTTGCTCTCATTACCCAGGCTGGAGTGGAATGGCATGATCTTGGCTCACTGCAACCTCTGCCTGCTGCGTTCAAGCAATTCTCCTGCCTCAGCCTCCCAAGTAGCTGGGATTACAGACACATATCACCACACATGGCTAATTTTTGTATTTTTTTAGTGGAGACAGGGTTTCACCATATTGGCCAGGCTGATATCAAACTCCTGACCTCAGGATCCACCTGCTTTAGCCTCCCAAAGTGCTGGGGTTACAGGTATGAGCCACCATGCCCTGCAGCTGTATGCTTCTTATGAAAATCTAATGCCTGATGATCTATCACAGCCTCCCATTGCCCCCAGAGGGACCATCTAGTTTCGGCATAACTAGCTGAGGCTCTCACTGATTCTACATTATGATGAGTTGTCTAAGTATTTCATTATATTTTTCAATGTAATAATAATAGAAGCAGGCCAGGCACAATGGCTCATGCCTATCATCCCAGCACTTTGGGAGGGTGAGGTGGGCAGATAACCTGAGGTTGGGAGTTCAAGACCAGCCTGGCCAACATGGTGAAACACCATCTCTACTAAAAATACAAAAAATGTTTAGTAGGTTATACTCTCAATATCGCAGGAAGTATACAACATCACTGTAATATTGTTTCTGACATCCAAAAACGGAGAGGATATTATTCCAAAATCTCACAGAGGTAGAACTACAACTCATGTTATTGTGCCTAATACCACAGTGACTGGAATAAAACTTGGTCTTCTTAGTGCTGCTGGCAATCCAAGGTAGAATTATCAATTTTTCTTTTTTTTTGAGACGGAGTTTCATTCTTGTTACCCAGGCTGGAGTGCAATGGCGCGATCTCGGCTGACCGCAACCTCTGTCTCCTGGGTTCAAGCAATTCTCCTGCCTCAGCCTCCCGAGTAGCTGGGACTACAGGCGTGCGCCACCATGCCCAGCTAATTTTTGTATTTTTAGTAGAGACGGGGTTTCACCATGTTGACCAGGATGGTCTCGATCTCTTGACCTCATGATCCACCCGCCTCGGCCTCCCAAAGTGCTGGGATTACAAGCGTGAGCCACCGCACCAGGCCTATCTATTTTTTTATAATGTTAAAACATATTTAATTTTACATAAACTCTGGTTAGTGCAAACCAACTTTGCATATCTTTATAATGTTTCATTTCCATAAGGTCTACAATAGCTAATACATTGATCTTGTTTAAGCTTCTTTGCTCAACTTTCTTATTCCAATATTTGTTAAAATGTATTTAGGTTTATAAAAAATTTTCCATTGAGAAAAATCTAAATTTATTTTTATCTTTTCTAACATTTTGTTATTGTTTTTATTATTTTCTGCACAGAATATTGCCTTTACATTAAATTTAATACTGACAGTAATAGCAGTTATATTCTAGTACTTAATAAGAATGCTTCCAATAAATCACTTAATTATACATACTTTTCTGGGGTTTGGATAACCTTAATAGGTTGAAGAAGATATTATTTTTACTCTGAATTTTCTTAAAGTATATATCAGAAATTTGCATGATATCACCAAATAACTTTAATACATGTAGTTGAAAGAATATCCAATATTTTTCCACCTTTATTGTGTTAATGCAACATATTACACTAGTGGATTTTTCTGATATTGGAACATCCTTGCATGCTTAAAATAAACACTGTTAGTCATTTTTACAAATTGTTAGATTCAATTAATTGATTTTTATTTAGAAAATTTTCATGTATATCTTTAATATTAACCTATAATTTTAATAATATGTGAGTTGGTCCAGTGTGATCATTAACATTATATTATCTTTGTAAAATAAATTAGATTATTTTGTTTTATTTTTTGGAAGAACTTGTATAATGTAGGAATCATCAGTTCATTGTAGATTTGATAGAACTTGCCTTAAAAACATATGGACTTGGGCCGGGTGCAGTGGCTCACGCGTGTAATCCCAGCACTTTGAGAGGCCGAGGCAGGTG
The DNA here is from genome assembly GCF_009761245.1 of Sapajus apella. Lineage (NCBI taxonomy): Eukaryota > Metazoa > Chordata > Mammalia > Primates > Cebidae > Sapajus > Sapajus apella. Next base: position 7,953,708 of record NW_022436942.1, on the reverse strand, counting down.
GATCACGAGGTCAAGAGATTGAGACCATCCTGGCCAACATGGTGAAACCCCGTCTCTACTAAAAATACAAAAATTAGCTGGGCATGGTGGCACGCATCTGTAGCCCCAGTTACTTGGGAGGTTGAGACAGCAGAATTGCTTGAAACCAGGATGCAGAGGTTGCAGTTATCCAGGATCACACCACTCCACTCCAACCTGACACCTGGTGATGGAGCAAGACTGTCTCAAAAAAAGAAAAAAGAAAAAAAAAAAAGGAAAGGAAAAAAGAAAAAAAAAAAACATATGGACTTGGTGCCCTTGGAAGATGGACTTTTTTTTTTTCTTTTGAGACGGAGTCTCACCCTGTCACCCAGGCTGGAGTGCAATGGCGTGATCTCGGCTCATACAACCTCTGCTTCCCAGATTCAAATGACTCCTGCCTCAGGCTCTAGAGTAGCTGGGAATACATGCACCCACCATTACGCCTGGCTAATTTTTGTAGAGACAGGATTTCACCATGTTAGTCAGGCTGGTCTTGAACTCCTGACCTCAAGTGATCTGCCCACCTTGGCCTCCCAATCATACGTTTGTTGGCTGCATCAATGTTCTTTTGAGAAGTGTCCATTCATATTTTTTCCCCACTTTTTGATTTTTTTTCTTGTGAATTTGTTTATGTTTCTTTAAATTCTGGATACTAGACCTTTGTCAGATGGGTAGATTGCAAAATTTTTCTCCCATTCTGTAGGTTGCCTGGATACTTTAATGATAGCCTCTTTTGCTGTGTAGAAGCTTTTTACTTTAATTAGATTCCATTTGTCAGCTTTGGCTTTTCTTGCAATTGTTTCTGTTTTCATAATGAAGTCTTTGCCCGTACCTGTGTCCTGAATGGTATGGCCTGGGTTTTTTTTTCCAGAGTCTTTATGGTTTTTGGTTTTACATTTAAGTTTTTAATCCATCTTGAGTTAATTTTTGTATAAGGTGTAAGGAAGGAGTCCCATTTCAGTTTTTTGTATATGCCCAGCCAGTTTTCCTGGCACTATTAATTAAATAGGATATCCTTTCCTCATGCTTGTTTCTGTCAGGTTTGTCAAAGATCAGAGGGCTGTAAATGTGTGGTGTTATTTCTGAGGTCTCTATTCTGCTCCATTGGTCTATATATCTGTTTTGGTACCAGTATCCTTCTCTTTTGGTTACTGTAGCCTTGCATTATAAAGTTGGATAGCATGATGCCTCCAGCTTTGTACATTTTGTTTAGAATTGTCTCATCTATATGGGTTTTTTTTTTGTTCCATATGAAATTTAAAGCAGCTTTTTCCTAATTCTGTGAAGAAAGTCAATGGTAGCTGGATAGGAATAGCACTGAATATGTAAACTACAGTATTGCCATTTTCACAATATTGATTCTTCTTATCCATGAGCATGGAGTATTTTTCCATTTGTTTGTGTCCTTTCTTATATCCTTGAACACCAATTGTAGTTCTCCTTGAAGAGGTCCTTTAAGTTCCGTGTTAGATGTATTCCTAGATATTTTATTCTCTCTTTTTCTTTTTGAAGAAATAGCTGGAGAATTTTTTTAAATTGCATTTTAGGTTTTGGGGTACATGTGAAGAACATGCAAGTTTGTTGCATAGGTACACACATGGCAGTGTGATGTGCTGCCTTCCTCCCCATCACCTATATCTGGCATTTCTTCCCTTGCTATCTCTCCCTAACTATTTTATTCTCTTTGTAGCAATTGTGAATGGGATTTCATTCATGATTTGTCTTCCTGCTTGTCTATTGTTGGTGTATAGGAATGCTTGTGATATTGCACATTGATTTTGTATTCTGAGACTGCTGAAGTGGCTTATTAGCTTAAGGAGTTTTTGGGCTGAGACAATGGGATTTTCTAAATATAGAGTCATGTCATCTACAAACACAGACAATTTGACTTTCTCTCTTCCTATTTGAATACACATTTTTTTCTTTGTCTTGCCTGATTGCCCTGGCCAGAACTTCTGAAACTATGTTGAATAAGAGAAGTGAGAGAGGGGATCCTTGTCATATGCTGGTTTCCAAAGGGTGTGCTTCCAGTTCTTGCCCATTAAGTGTGATGTTGGCTATGGGTTTGTCATAAGTAGCTCTTATGATTTTGAGATATATCCCATCAATATCTAGTTTATTGAGAGTTTTTAACATGAAGGGATGTTGAATTTTATCAAAAGCCTTTTCTGCATTTATTGAGATAATCGTGGTTTTTGTCATTGGTTCTGTTTATATGATGGAATACACTTATTGATTTTCTAATTTTTTTTTAATCTGTAATAATTGCCAGTTTATTCCTCTGGCTAAGAGATCCAGAGGTAATGTGAGGTTTACATTTCTTTTATCATCAAGAGTTTAGGTGCCCCCATTGCCCTCATAAGCTGGTTGCAAATTATCTGATTGACTCTTACTTGTAAAAAAAAAAATCCTTAATTCTTTTTGTGCGAGACACATGTTCATTAAAAAATACATATAAGCAAAAAGAAAAAAAGAAGAAAACCACTAAAACTTCACAGCACACAGAAATAAACTTAAGGTTAAGTTTTTGATATATGTTATATGGATGTATGCATACACACACGCACACACACAAAGTTTGGAATTTTATCCTGCATATGTGAGCTGATATTAAATATGCTGCTTTGCCATAAACTGTTACGCTTTACTTTACAATATGAAATGAACATATTTCCATGCAAATGTGTGAAAATTTCTAATTGAAAAATAGACCTGGAAAATGGGTCAAAATCCAAAATCCAATGAGATGCTGGAACTAAGGAAACTACCTAAAACAAAGTTTCATCAGATGATTAAAAGTAAGATGGAGGTCAAAGATACATCAAAAAATGCTAACAGAAAGAAAGCTGGGGCCAGATTTTAATATTAGGCAAAAATGAATTCAAGGCCTAAAGCACACAGGATAAGGACGGCTGCGTGAATGTCTTTGCGTCCAATGCATCATCACAAACTTGTTTCTCACTCTTCTTATCTCTTCCCTAAGCCTTTCAAGCTCATCTACTCCTCTTATCATTTCTTCAGGGTCCAAATGCCTAACGGGTGTGTCCTCTTTAAATCCCTGGCCAGGCTGAGACGGCCCTCCTCTGGGGTTTCCTTCTGCTTCCTGGCTTATACCCTCTTCAGAAGGTTGAGGATTTCCTTCTGCCTCCTGTGGTACATCTTCCAAAGGGCGGTCTTCCTTGGCCTTTGGCATGTCATTTTCTTCACAAGACTTTTGCATATTGAGTATTTTTTATTTCGTTTTTGAATAAAGTAATCCTGCAGGGATTCAGGGGATTTTCTTCTCTTCCGTCACCTCGATTTGTGTCGCGCCCAAAAAACCAAATATCCTGAAAGGATCTTGGGCACTTTTCTTCTTCTCCAGCAATACGGAGCTGCTACAGGAAACAGGCCTATTGATTTTCATATATTGAACAATCCTTGCATCCCAGGGATGACTCTGGCTTGATCATGGTGCATAAGCTTTTTGATATGCTGCTGGATTCAGTTTGCCAGTATTTTATTGAGGATTTTTGCATTGATGTTCATTAGGGATATTGGCCATTTTGCTGTTTTATTTTTTGTTGTTGTATTCACATCTGCCAGCTTTTGGTAGCAGCATGGTAAAGGCCTCATAAAATGAGTTAAGAAAGAGTCCCTCCTTTCAAATTGTTTGGAATCATTTTAGAAAAAAATGGGTCCAGCTTCTTGTTGTACCTCTGGTAGAATTTGGCTGTGAATCTATCTGGTCTTGGGCTTTTTTTGGTTGGTAGGATATTAATTACTGCCTCAGTTACAGAAGTTGTTATTAGTCTATTCAGGGATTCAACTTCTTCCTGACATAGTGTTGGGAGAGTGTATGTGTTTAGGAATTCATCCATTTCTTCTAGATTTTTCTAGTTTATTTGCATAGAGATGTTTACAGTATTCTTTGATGGTAGTTTGTATTTCTGTGGGCTCAGTGGTGATATTCCCTTTATCATTTTTTATTGTGTCCATTTGGTTTTTCTCTCTTTTCTTCTTTGTTAGACTAGCTAGAGGTCTATTTTGTTAATTTTATTAAAGAACCAGCTCCTGTATTCATCAATTTTTTTGAAGAGATTTTTGTGCCTCTATTTACTGCAGTTCTTCTCTGATCTTAGTTATTTCTTGTCTTCTGCTAGCTTTTGAATTTGTTTTCTCTTGCTTCTCTGGTTCTTTTAATTGTGATGTTAGGGTGTTGATTTGAGATTTTTCTAGCTTTCTGATGTCTGCATTTAGTGCTATAAATTTTCCTCTTAACATTGCTTTAGCTGTGTCTCAGAGATTCTGGTATGTTGTGTTTTTGTTCTCATTGATTTCAAAGAACTTTTTGATCTCTGCCTTAATTACGTCATATACTCAGGAGTCATTTAGGAGCAGCTTGTTCAATTTCCATGTAGTTGTGAAGTTTTGAGGAAGTTTCTTAATCCTGAGTTCTAATTTGATTGCACTGTGGTCTGAGAGACTGTTATGATTTCAGTTCTTTTTTATTTGATGAGGAGTGTTTTACTTCCAGTTTTAGAATAAGTGCCACATGGCTCTGAGAAGAATGTATATTCTGTTGATTTTATTTGGAGAGTTCTGTAGATGTCTGTTAGATCTGGTTGATCCAGAGCTGAGTTCAAGTCCTGAATATTTTTGTTAATTTTCTGTTTTATTGATTTGTCTAATGACAGTGGGATGTTAAAGTCTGTCACTATTATTGTGTGAGAGTCTAAGTCTCTTTGTAGGTCTCTAAGAACTTGCTTTATAAATGTGGGTGCTCCTTTATTGAGTGCATATATATTTAGAATAGTTATCTCTTCTTGTTGATTGATCCCTTTACCACTATGTAATGCCCTTCTTTGTCTTTTTTGATCTTTGTTGGTTTAACGTTTACCAGAGACTGGGATTGCAACCCCTGCTTTTTTTTTTTCTTTCCATTTGCTTGGTAAATATTTCTCCATCCCTTTATATTGAGCCTATGTGTGTAAATATTTCTCCATCCCTTTATATTGAGCCATCTCGAATGTGAGATGGACCTTCTGAATACAGCACACCTATTGGTCTTAACTCTTTATTCAATTAGCCAGTCTGTGTCTTTTAGTTGGGGCATTTAGTCCATTTTCATTTAAGATTAATGTTGTTATGTTTGAATTTGATACTGTCATCATGATGGTAGCTGATTATATTGCACACTAGTTGATGCAGTTTATTCAGTGTCATTGGTCTTGATATTTGGTGTGTTTTTGCAGTCGCTGATATCAGTTTCTTTTCTATATTTAGTGCTTCTTTCAGGAGTTATTTCAAGGCAGGCCTGGTGGTGACTAATTTTCTTAGCATTTGCTTATCTTGAAAGAATTTTATTTCTCCTTTTATTTTGAAGCTTAGTTTGGCTTTATATGAAATTCTAGGTCGAAAATTATATTAAGAATGTTAAATATTGGTCCTCACTCTTTTCTGGTTTGTAGGCTTTCTGCTGAAAGATCCACTGTTAATCTGATGGGCTTCCCTGTACAGGTGACCTGACCATTCTCTCTGGCTGCCCTTAACATTGTTTCCTTCATTTTCATCTTGGAGAATCTGATGATTATGTGTCTTGGGGTTGATCTCGTGGAATATCTTAGTGGTGTTCTATTTCTTTCCTGAATTTGAATGTTGGCCTGTCTTGCTAAGTTGGGAAAGTTCTCCTTGATAATATCCTGAAGTGTGTTTTCCAACTTGGCTCCATTCTCCCTGTCACTTTCAGGTACACCAATAAATCAAAGGTTTGATCTTTTCACATAGTCCCATTTTTCTTGGAGGCTTTGTTCATTTTTATTCTTTCTTTTCTAATCTTGCCTGCATACCTTATACCTGCATACCTTAAATCTGCATACCTTATATCTTTAATTTCAGATATCCTTTCTTCTGCTTGATCAATTCAGCTATTGATACTTGTGTATGCTTCACAAAGCTCTCTTGCTCTGCTTTTCAGCTAGATCAGGTCATTTATATTCCTCTCTGAACTGGTTATTCTAGTTAGAATTTTTTGTAAACTTTTATTAAGGTTCTTAGCTTTCTAGCATTGGATTAGAACATGCTCCTTTAGCTCATAGGAGTTTTTTTTATCACCCACCTTCTGAAGCCTACCTCTGTCAATTCATCAATTTCATTCTCCATCCAGATTTGTGTCCTCACTGAAGAGGTGTTGTGATCATTTTGAGGAGAAGAAGTGTTCTGGCTTTTGTAATTTTCACTGTTTTTTTTTCTAACTTTTGTGGATTTATTTACCTTTGATCTTTGAGTTTGTTGACCTTTGGATGGGGTTTTTGTGGGCGGGCCTTTTTTTGTAGATGTTGTTGTCATTGTTTTTTAGTTTTTCTTCTAACAGGCATTTTTTTTTTTTTTTTTTTTTTTTTACAGGTCAGCTAAAGTTTGCTGGAGGTCCACTGCAGACCCTGTTGGCCTGGGTATCACCAGTGGAGGCTGCTGAACAGCAAAGATTGCTGCCTGCTCCTTCCTCCAGAAGCTTTATCCTTCAGGGGCACTGGCCTAATGCCAGCCAGAACTCTCCTTTATGAGGTGTCTGGTGATCCCTGTTGGTAGGTCTCTCCTAGTCAGAGGGCATGAATGTCAGAGACCCAGTTGAGGAGGCTGTCTGTCTGTTAGCAGACACTATGCTGGGAGAATCCCCCTTGTCATGATAAGAGCCAGCAGGCAGCAAAGAGTAAGTCTGCTGAAGTTTCGCGCACAGTTGTCCCTCTCCCCAGGTGCTCCCAGGGAGATGAGAGTTTTATCTATAAGCCCCCTACTGGAGCTGCTGCATTTCTTGCAGAGATGCCCTGACCAGTGAGGAAGAAGCTAAAGAAGCAGTCTGCCCACAGCTGCTTTGCCGCACTGTGGTAAACTCTGCACAGTCCAAACCTCCAAGTTTGCTTAGCATCATCAGGAAAAAAAAAAACTTCCTACTAAAGCCACAGTAATGATGGTTGCCCCAACCCCAACCAGGCTTGATCATTCCAGGTTGTCTTTGGACTGCTGGGCTGCCAGTGAAAATTTCAAGCAAGTGGTTCTTAGCTTGCCGGTGGTTCTCGCTTAGTTTGCTTACAATTTCAAGCCAGTGGTTCTTAGTGGCTCCATGGGAGTGAGACCCTCTGAGTGAGACCACTTGGCTCCCGGCTTCAGCCCCCTTTTCAGGACAGTGAATGATTCTTTTGTCTTTCTAGAGTTCCACATGCTGCTGGAGTACAAAAAAAAAAAAAAAAAAAACTCCTGCAGCTCAGTGCCTGCCCAGACAGCCACCCAGTTTTATGCTTGAAACCCATTGATCTGTCGATTGCAAAAATCCATGGAAAAAGTGCAGTATCAAGGGTGGGTAGCACAGTTCCTAACTGCTTCCTTGGTTGCGAGACAGAGGTCCCCCAGCTCTGTAAAGTTCCCAGTGAAGCAACACCCCACCCTGCTTCTGCTCACTCTCTGTAAGTTGCATCCACTGCCCAACCAGTCCCAATGAGATGAACTGGGTATCTCAGTGGGAAATGCAGAAATCACCTGCTTTCTGCATTGGTCTCACTGGGAGCTGCAGAGGAAGCTTTTTCTATTTGGCCATTTGGTGCCTCCACACTTTCACTCTTAATAATGTTTATTTGTGCTTCCTCTCTTTCTTTACTTGCCTTTCTAGATTATTTTTATTGTTATTATGTTTTACCTTTTCAAAAACATAGTGCTTGGCCGGGCGCGGTGGCTCAAGCCTGTAATCCCAGCACTTTGGGAGGCTGAGGCGGGTGGATCACGAGGTCAAGAGATCGAGACCATCCTGGTCAACATGGTGAAACCCCGTCTCTACTAAAAATACAAAAACATTAGCTGGGCATGGTGGTGCGTGCCTGTAATCCCATCTACTCAGGAGGCTGAGGCAGGAGAATTGCCTGAACCCAGGAGGCGGAGGTTGCGGTGAGCCGAGATCGCGCCATTGCACTCCAGCCTGGGTAACAAGAGCGAAACTCCGTCTAAAAAAAAAAAAAACAAAACAAAAACATAGTGCTTTATTTTTTGTTACCGCTATAGTACGTAGTCTATTTATTAAATTTGGCAATTTGTTTATTTATTTATATATTTTTTCTGAGACAGAGTCTCACTGTGTCTCCCAGGCTGGAGTGCAATGGTGTGATCTCAGCTCACTGCAACTTCTGTCTCCCAGGTTCAAGCAATTCTCTCTTCCTTAGCCTCCCAAGTAGCTGCGATTACAGGCACCCACCACCACACCTGGCTAGTTTTTGTATTTTTTAGTACAGAGTGTCTCTATGTTGGCCAGGCTGGTCTTGAACTCCTGGCCTCAGGTGACCCACCCACCTTGGGTGCTGGGATTTCAGGTATGAGCCACCATGCCTGGCCTCTGCTTTTTATTTTTAAGATTTTATTTTATTATAAATCATTTCTGTAATATAGAAAAGACATTGGTAATTAGAGTTAAGTCATACTATACTCCAACATAACTTAATTTTAACTTAACTAATTTTATTTGCAAAGATCTTGTTTTCAAATAAGGTAATATGAAGTTTTGAATGAATAGGAATATTTTGAGAAACAGGACTCAACACAGTACAGGGTGTTTTATCTCATTAATTAGGTTAAACCAATGAACCTGGATTAGTCTCTTCACTCTGTATACACATGTTATTTTCTCTTTGGAAACAGATATCCCAGAAACCATTGCCCATTTTTAGATTTAGAGCCTGTGCATTCAGCTTGTGAATTAAGCTCTGTTTACTCCTTTATGTTTCTGTTTAATTTCTGGAAAACTAGGTGTCAAGGACAATGTTTATATTGTCTTTGAATTTAGATATGTCCCTGTGGAATTTTAAAAACATATTGTACCAATTATTCTTATTTGAGATAAAAAAAATCAATATGTAAATTATTGAGTTATTTATCAGGTTGTTATGCTTTATTTGTACTTACTTTCTGCTCTTTATCTAATTATGAGTTCATTAATTAGACTAGCCAATGAAGTATTATTATCTCCATTTTAAAGGAAACTGAGCTCCTCCTTTTCCTTCAAATAAACATTATTTAAGAATTCCAATGCCCAGGTCATACATACGCACTCATTAAATCAGACTTTCTGGGAATACTAAGAACTTTTCAAAGCCACTCATTTAAAAAAATTTCCTAGTTGATTCTAATTCACAGCTAACTTTAAGAATGAGTGCTATTGAATACTAAATACTTAAACAATGGTAGCTTAGTTTCCCATAGAAAAACCTGGATATTATGCTCTGAGCTTTTATTGAGGATCTCTTTTTGGGGGGAAGGGAGACAAAGTCTCTCTCTGTCACCCAGGCTGGAGTGCAGTGTTGAGATCCCCACTCACTGCAACCTCCACCTCCCAGGTTCAAGCAATTATCTGCCTCAGCCTCCCAAGTAGATGGGATTACTGGTGCCTGCTACCACCCAAGCTAATTTTTGTATTTTTAGTAGAGATGAGGTTTCACCATCTTGGCCAAGCTGGTCTCAAACTTCTGAACTTGTGATCTGCCTGCCTTGGCCTCTCAAAGTTTTGCGATTACAGGCATGAGCCACCACGCCGGACCAAGATTCTATTTTATTTTTTAAGCGACATGAAATATATATGCCCCTGGATTTTCTGGAAAACCACTATGTGGATAAATGTTGCCTGCATCAGACATTATATGGTAATTTTTTATAATTTGTTGCTTGGGAAACTAAAATTTTAAAAATTATTATTCTTCTCTCTATGAAATGTAGAGTATTGTATTACCTAATGTGTTTTACTTTTTAAAACACATTTACTTTAAGCTTGTTTAACTTCCAGCAAGCTCACAGATAAGCTAACTTTTGGTTATAGAACTGAGGGAAGGGCTGGGCGCAGTGGCTCATGACTACTGTAATCCCAGCACTTTGGGAGGCCAAGGTGGGTGGATCGTGAGGTCAAGAGATCGAGACCATCCTGGCCAACATGGTGAAACCCCATCTCTGCTAAAAATACAAAAAAAAAAAAGTAAAAAAAAAGAAGTGAGGGAATGTGTTCTCTTATCGGTTCCACAATGGGGCATAGTTTCAAGGGCAAGAACTTCCCAGCATCATGCCCCTCTCCCATGCCTTTCCATCTGGGAGATTTAATGATTTCTGTTTAATTTCCACACATGTGGGAAGAATAAAAAAGTCAATCACTCCAGAGGAAGTTTAAGGGAACGCTTTTCATTGGCCAGGGGTCTTGGAGAAGGTGGGAATTCCTCCCAGGTTAAAAGTCCCCTTCTTCCACACCCCTTTGGATTCCGTACTTGAGTCCCCTTCCACACCCTTCGTGGAACCCTTTTTCTTTCTCATCTTTTTCTCTCTCCTTTTTCTCTTTCTCTGCCTAAATAAATCACTTTCTGCAAACACTTTTTGGGGTCTGGTATTTACGAGCATACCACGCCTGCATGGTCCCCTCTCCCATTCTTGAGAGAGTGAGAGACCGAAAGCCTGGAGCCAACTGGGAAGCCAGCTGAGCACTCCCCTGCACCCCCAAAACCCGGCAACATTACTGGCGAGTCAGACAGGAGTGGGGTACAGCCAGGAGAAGAAGATTTCAAACTGTAAGTAAAACCGGCCCCAATCTGTACTGTCTCTTTAAGAACACCAGAGCAGCAGCTCGGAGCCACAGGGACACACAGCCCAGCCCATCTTTAAGCAGTACGGGCCAGCCAGAATTAAAGGCACAGTCTCTTCCTCCAAGCTCTCTCTCTGCTTTCCCTCATTCTCTCTCTAGGCTACTTCTCTGGGCAAAAATCTGCTAGAGGTGGGGCAGGCAGATGCTATCTGCAGTTACTGGGTGTGCACTGGCCTGCAGTGGCTGTTGGGCTCACACAAGGGGGTGGCAGGTGAGCACTCCCCTGGCCCCAGACCTTTCACTCCTTGCTGGCTGGGGAACTGGGCCTGGGGAATACAGAGGCCTGGCATAGCCTAGCAGGCCTCTCTGTCGTTCCCCAGTCAGAGACAGCAGTGAAGAAAAGGGAGCCCAAGTGCACACATGGTGCTGGCATCATGGTGGAATGGAATGCTGCAAAGGACGGGGCAAGCCTTCCCCTCCCAGCACATAGCAGTGTTTAAAAAGTCTCCTGAATGGGGGTAGTGGTGCAGCGGCCTAGATTTTAAAATCACAGTGGCAAGCAGTTTTTTGTCTTGGTATGCCAGCTGAAATAAAACAGCTGCTGGCTATCAGCTCTGCCCGGCTTTCCAGAAGCCATACTGCCTCAGGGTGCAGCATTCTCATTTAGATAAGGTTTAAGAAAGCTTTCCACCAGGCTTTGCTGTAAGTGGCCTGTTAGCATGGTTGGTTAAGGCATAGGGCTGGCAGCTGTGAGGTTACTGGTTCAAATCCTCAGTGGAATCAGTCTTGAATTGGGGAAACTGGGGAAATTCAGAAGCTGAAGGCTATGGGACTTTGTGTTTAGTGTATAATTTGTCTTGCTTAGTATTGGCTCTGTCTCTACGGCAGAGCTTTTCCATCTAGAAGATCATAGTTAAACTGGTTCCAGGACCCAAACAGTTAATGGCAGGACTCACAACTCTAAGGGCATTTTTCTACAGTGGAAAATGGGTCAGGGAAGGATACCTGGCTCCTGTGGATATTGTTTTGGCCTCACCCATGCGGCCTGCCTTCTTTACACTGTGTGCTCTAATGGCTCCTCCCTAGAAGTTTACCCTCCTAGGGCAGTTTTATAATTTGGCTTGTGTAAAAGAATTGGGACCAATTTGACACATAATCTTTGAAGAAGGAGCAGCTCATCTTCCTCTGCCAAACAGCATGGCCAAATTAACCCTTGCTAAGTGGAAAAACCTGGTCTATAGTATTATAGATTATAATACTATTCTTTTTTTTTGGGGGGGGATGGGGTTTCGCTCTTGTTACCCAGGCTGGAGTGCAATGGTGCGATCTCAACCTCCGCCTCCCGGGTTCAGGCAGTTCTCCTGCCTCAGCCTCCTGAGTAGCTGGGATTACAGGCACGCGCCACCATGCCCAGCTAGTTTTTTGTATTTTTAGTAGAGTCGGGATTTCACCGGGTTGACCAGGATGGTCTCGATCTCTTGACCTCGTGGTCCACCCGCCTCAGCCTCCTGAAGTGCTGGGATTACAGGCGTGAGCCACCGCGCCCAGCTATGGATTATAATATTATTCTTTAATTAGAACTGTATTGTAAAAGCGAGAGTAAATGGTTTGACGTCTCCTGTGTGCAACTTTTCTTTTCCCTAAGAAATAAGCCTCAGTTCTGTCAGGACTGTACCCCATACCTATTCAGCCCCCCTCAGAACTACTTCCATATGTGGGACTCCTTGTGGCAACTACCTCCACCAATGCCAACAAGGTTTCCTCAGCTCCTGTACCCCAGCAGGAGCCAGGGAGCAACAAAATGGCCAGGGCATCTCAGGCTACCTGGATGCCGCAACTCTGCCCCCTACAGGTAGTCGGAAGAGAAGTTGGCCTGACCAAAATAACTCTCAAACTCCAATTATCCTTTTCATAGTGGGAAGAAAACCTGTCTTTTTCTAGGGAAATGTTGCTATTTTGTAAACCACTGTTGTTTTGAACATAGAACTCAGGAATCAATCAAACACAGGACTAAAAATCTTCTAGAAACAATATTGTAAAGCTTGTATAACAACTGACTGTCCTGGCTCTATTCTCTCCCGGCCTCCTTTATAACCATTCTATAATTGTTGGCCTCTGGGCCTCTCATCTCTAACCACCTTGTTACATTCATTTCTTCTAAAACCATAAGGTCGCAAATAATCCTGCCACTGAAACCCAAATGTCCTTGACTCATGAGTTCTATTGTGGACCTCAGCATCAACCCGTACCCCTAAAAGGCTCCCCTTTGGAGGAATCTTTAACTGTAGGGCCCCTTCTATGCTCCATTTCAGCAGGAAGTAAAGAGAAATTGACGCCCGTGTTCCAATAGAAGTTGAACTTTCCTGTTCAGAGGGGGGAAATGAGGGAATGGGTTCTCTTTTGGGTCCACAAGGGGGCATAGTTTTAAGGGCAAGAACTTCCCAGCACCATGCCCCACTCCCATGCCTCTTCATCCTGAAGAGTTAACAGTTTCTGTTTAATTTTCATGATTGTAGGAAGAATCAAAAAGATAGTCACTCCAGCAGAAGTTTAAGTGAACTCTTCATTGGCTAGAGGACTTGGAGAAGGTGGGAATTCCTCCCAGGTTAAAAGTCCCCTTCTTCCACACCCCTTTGGATTCCATACTTGGGTCCCCTTCCACACCCTTCATGGAACCCTTTTTCTCTCTCCTTTTTCTCTTTCTCTGTCTGAATAAATCACTTTCTGGGGTTAGCTATTTATGAGTGTACCACACCTGCGTGGTCCCCTCTCCCATTCTTGGGAGAGTGAGAGACCAAAAGCCTGGAGGCCACTGGGGAGCGAGCTGAGTTCTCCCCTGTACCACAAAAACTTGGTAACATTACTATTTGGATTAGCATTTTTTTTTTTTTGGTGCTTTTGTTCATAGTTTGAATTTGTGTTTGTTTCTTAATTATACCTATCTTCTTGAAATAATAGGTTTTCTAAAACAAAACAGTACCAAATAAATCTGTATATTTATTGAGTCCCCAGACTAACATAAATATCTATGTATATGCTTATCTAATTCACTTCCCAAATTATATTATATTTTTTCAAGTAGTAGCATAAGAAGAATCAGACTAGTTATGTACAATTGGTGACAATGACAAATTGTCTCAACACAGTATATCATATAATATTAGACTAAAATACAGATGCATCTATATAAAAGTAAAAGTAGTTTATATAGTATTTGAAATTTGTATATTTGCCTTTAGAGATTCCGGTCTTTTCCTTCTTGATCTCTTCATTTGTTTCTCTCTGTTGTCATTTTTAATGATGTCAGCATTATCCTTTATTCCTTTCTTTGGAAGTGTTTTGGAGGGAAAAAAAGGGAGTGGAAGTAATCATATTAATTGCTGCAGAAATCAGAAAGCCAAACCACAATGAATCAACCCAAAGAATTTTTCCAGATCAAAAAGATTTAAGAGTCTGCTCATTTCAAAATGGTTACCTTTATGTTACGTCAATTCACCCAAGCTAAAAATATATGTAAGAGCAGGGGTTGAGGGATAGCCTACTACAGTTACTGACAAAAAAAATAATCATACTGAACCCATAATTATGTAGTCATATATTTACTAACTGAATATGGACCATAATTTTATCTTAGTAAATATAAAGATTATCACAGTTACTTTCATATATTATACACCCTAGTATTTATTGAATAAAGAATACATTTTTTTTTTTTTTTTTTTTTAGAGACGGAGTTTCGCTCTTGTTACCCAGGCTGGAGTGCAATGGCGTGATCTTGGCTCACCACAACCTCCGCCTCCTGGGTTCAGGCAATTCTCCTGCCTCAGCCTCCTGAGTAGATGGGATTACAGGCACACACCACCATGCCCAGCTAATGTTTTTGTATTTTTAGTAGAGACGGGGTTTCACCATGTTGACCAGGATGGTCTCGATCTCTTGACCTCGTGATCCACCCGCCTCGGCCTCCCAAAGTGCTGGGATTACAGGCTTGAGCCACCGCGCCCGGCAAGAATACATATTATAATGATGTGTTTATTTATTGTAGGAGAGTACTTCCATAATTTTAAATACGACAAGGTATTTGAAAGGACAAAAAAAAAAAAAAAAAAAAACCTGAAAAAGATTATTTCAAAATTAGTGTGTAAACCAAAAGTAAATTCTAAGAGCCCAACCAGCTAAATAGATCTCTGCTATTAGCCAAGGGGATTTCAAAGAAATGTAAAAAAATAATAATAATTATAAAAATAATAATTCAGGCAATGGTGGGAAGGGGATCAGACATGTCTCATAATATTCTCCTCCCATTTGGAATTCAGGCATAACTGACCAGCATTAATTTTAAGAATCTTAAGACTAATCAGACTGAGCCTTATAGCAATTAGATATCAAATTCCAACCTGATTCTAGTATAGCATCACATGGCAGATAGACCCTGAAAGAAAAAATTATTGTATCAAAAATATACTTTTTTGACAAATTTTTAAATGATCCTGCAAAGGTGTCTCCTGTGGGGAAAAATTTTACATTCTCTATGGAATCCCCTTTATTTTCCAGGTGTTTTTCTTATTGTGAAGAGATTAGCTGAGAGTCTAACACCTTTTAAGTGAATAGAAAAGACATGCCATCTATTGCCTTAAGAGTGCCCACCTATGGGACTTCATCTACATTAAGAACCTTGGCCTCTATTAAAAGGAGTGTCTGAGCTAAGACAAGGGGTTATAGAGACCCAGGTCTTTCAATGATAATTTAACTCTTTCAACAAATTGCCCATTAAAAACTGTTTGAATCTACTTGTGACCCATAAACTCCTCTGATTCAAGTTGTCCTGCCTCTCCAAACGGACCCAATAGATACCTTGCATGTACTGATTGATGTCTTATGTTTCCCTAAAATGTATAGAGCCAAGTTGTAATGCAACCATTTGGGGCATTATATACTTTCCTTAGCATAGAAGGGTCAGAAGCCAGTAGATTGGTTCCTCAGGCTGCAGGACACTGGAAGAAGCATCATTATTGTGTGGGAGTTTAAGGCACTATCTCTAGTAAGAGTAAAGGGAGCAGAAAGACAGAGTACTATGTCAATAGAAAGGGAATAGAGTAATTCGAAATTATACCATATTTGCCTGCTTTCTCTACTCTAGAATATCATTTACTGAACACGAATCTCTTGAACTTTGTTTCTATCTCAATTTCCTATTTATATACTCACATATACCAAATCATCAGCATAAATTCAGCTTCTGAAGATGTTTTCCTCTTTGGGATTAATTCTACAGTGGCTCTTGGATAGATGTCTTTGACTCATTTTTAAATAAGCATTTTAAGAAATAGAGAAGAAACTCTTAATAAATAGATTCGAATATAAGAGAGATAACATTCTTTACTATTAGCCATTTCTATTCCTTTTCTTATTCCCTTTTTTGACTTCTTCCAAAGTTCCTGATGAGAGAAGATATCTTTTTTTTATTTATTTTACAATTTTAACCAAACCCAATATCTTATTCAAATCCCCTCAGCAGAAATTATTCAGTTACAAGTTCACTGAACAGATATCAATAAAATGAAGTAGACAATCTGATGAATCTTGTGTTCATCTTAAAATTCACGTTCTATCTTCCATAAATGAAAAACTGAGAACAAGTTGCATGAAACTGAAACTATAGATTCATATTCATATCTGTATGAACAGAGGGAAAACATGTTTGTTAATGAGGTAATGAGGACAATGCGGGCAATGTACAGATCATCACCTTCTGCTTTGCATACACCACCACATCCAAATCCAGTAACAATGTCTTTTGATCCTTTTCATTCTCATTCTCATTAATATCAAAATGTTGCTCAGTGTAAGTGTACAATCATTTTATAGTTAGTTTTCAATTATCCTCATGTGGATAGTTTACATTTAGATAATCAAATGTCAACCTTCTCTGATTTTTTTTTTTTTTTTTTTGAGACGGAGTTTCACTCATGCTACCCAGGCTGGAGTGCAATGGCACCATCTCGGCTCACTGCAACCTCCGCCTCCTGGGTTCAGGCAATTCTTCTGCCTCAGCTCCTGAGTAGCTGGGATTACAGGCACGCGCCACCATGCCCAGCTAATGTTTTGTATTTTTAGTAGAGACGGGGTTTCACCATGTTGACCAGGATGGTCTTGATCTCTTGACCTTGTGATCCACCCGCCTCGGCCTCCCAAAGTGCTGGGATTACAGGCTTGAGCCACCGCGCCCAGCTAACCTTCTCTGATTTTAAAGTGATAATTTCCTGTAAATTACTGTGGGATAAGGAATAAAAAGTAAGAAAAATGAAACAATAAACTATAATGAATAACATAAAGACTATGTTGTATTATATAAAATAATACAACAAAACAAGTCTCCAACATTAGATTCTCTAAAGTTTTTTTTAACAGTATGACTCTGACTTTCTGAGAATCCCTAAAATAATTCCTCCATGAGTTTCACAAATGCCTACAAAAAG
Source organism: Sapajus apella (assembly GCF_009761245.1). Classification (NCBI taxonomy): domain Eukaryota; kingdom Metazoa; phylum Chordata; class Mammalia; order Primates; family Cebidae; genus Sapajus; species Sapajus apella. The sequence continues at coordinate 7,936,632 of NW_022436942.1, read as the reverse complement.
CATTTTCCCATTGTAATGAGAGGCCTTGAAAGAATCTCAGTCACCACGACATGAGATTCAGTCATTACAGCATAATGTAATGACTTTTTCTCTTCTCATAAGAAGAAAAGAATTAATGGACTGTGACCATTTAACTTGGGCAAATTACTACAAGATCCACATATACTTTCTCAGAAAATAAATTACATCCTGCAAGAATGGAGAAAATATATCCAGCTATGTCTTTCTTTGGTAGAAATTATGCTGGGTTGCTATGTTTCTATTAGATAAGAAAAAGCTGAAGAAAACATGCCCTTCTGAGTTCTGAAAGAGCTAAAGAGTGTTATACTTGGATGCCACCAGTAGTCCTAGTTTCTGTGCTATGGGACATAATACAAAAGATCAAAACACCATCATCCCCTTAGAACAATTGCCCAGTGATGACCACAGAGCTTGGTTGTGAACTGTGGACAAAGGCTTCTGTTTCTGTACTCATGATCCCATGAGACATGACAGCCTCAAATAAACAGCACCTTTGGCAGATGGCAGAAAAATATATAACTTATAGCTTAATATTACTTCAGATTGTCTTGAATAAAACAAATAAAAGAACAGCAAAAACGTTTAGCCTAGAAATTTCTGATCCCTTCAAAAATGCTTCAAAAAAGATAAAATATCTTTTGTTCATTTAACTTATCCATTTAAAATACAGTAACCTTCGCAAAGTACATTCATTTCCAAAACCACCAACAAAATGGCAGTACATACATTTTAAACAGAAAAGGAAAAGCATCATTCCACAAAGATAAAGAGAATAACAAGAGATTTGACAAGAAAAAAAATGATAGAGTTCAACAAGATTTTGAAAATGGAAAAGTAGATAAGTGAGTGTTCCCTGAATCAGAAGATAAAAGAAACTGTAAGTGCCTGCAAGAGAACAACCCAATACATGCCACAGATGCTGGAAAATTTAGGCAAAATAATTATAAATGCAAAAGTGTTCATGGTTCAAAAAACAGAAGAGTTTAAATATATTAGTTTAATGTGTATTTAAGGAATAACTAGACTCCCAGAGATATTCTCTGCCGCTATAAGTGAAACTGTTCTTTGAATATAGAGTCCAGACATGCGCATTGGGGATAGAGAGACCATAATAAAAATTGGGGGTATTAAATAAAAAAATAATTACATAGTAAAAAGGAAGATGTCCACTTTAACCTGGCTGGCAGCCAAGCTTCTACCTCTCAAGGAACGGTTGGGAGAATTCTTGTGTAGGATAACTAACAGGTTATCTGCAAATCTGAGCCATCTGTAAAACAACTGGTCCATGTACAGTAACTCTGCAAAAAAGTCCTCCCTTTGCCAAGTCCTACACATGTATACAGAACTTTCAGTTCACTTATTGTTGTTCCTTCTGAAATGTGAATAGGAAACAAAGGATCACCAATTATATGAGAGAATTCTATAACAGTAAAGACAGTAGTGAACAAATAAAAAGTGGTACATGTGAAAGAGCCAGTGACCAAGAATCCAGATGCATAAAAACTTATATGGGAAAAAACATTGAATTATTGAAAGAATAAAAGATGTTTCTTAAAAGGAGGCATTTAAGAAACAAGAGTCCTTGAAAATTAAAAATGTGATAGCAAAAAAAAGAAAGCCATTCAAAATTTGGAAGGTAAAGTTTAATCTTCCAGAATGTAACAAGAAGACAAGAAGATATAAAATTAGAAGAAAAGATGAGAAAACCAAAAGCTTAATCCAAGATGTTAGATATTCAAGAAGTAGAAATTCTAAAATAGTCAGAAAATAGTGACATGAGAGGAGGTTTGGAGGAGATATCATCAAAGAAAAAGATGCAAGTATCTTTTCCAAATAATTAGATTGAAGGCACCAAGCACAATGGAGAAGAAGGATTTATACTAGACAATTATCAGGAATTTTAAACTCTGCAGCTTATAAGAATATTGTAATAGTTTCCAGATAAAGGAAACTGCTCACAGGAATTAGAATGGCATAGGATTCTCAATAATAAAAATGGATTCAAGAAAACATTTGAAAAATGTCTTCAAAATCCCTGGGGAAAATATTTCAACCTAGAATTTTATTCTGCACAAATTATCAATCAACTGTAAGAGTAGAATGTAAATATTATCAGATGTACAAAGTTGTACATTTTTTACTGCCCTGGTAAACTTTCTCAGAGAGCTATTATCTTCCCCATGAAAAGAAGTGACAGTAAAAAGGAAAGCAGATGTGACACCCAGGAAGTGAGTAACTGGATGTTAGAAAGAGGTAAAAAGCAAATGCCCAAAGATAATAATGAGGAAAAATTCCAAGGAAACAGCCACGCAGCAGGCATAGAGAGATCCCACTTAATATTGCAGGTGAATAATTGAAGGTAATATGAAAGGAATCTCTAAGACAAAAATGATATGCTCTGATATAGGTGAGTATATCATCAGGTAACATGCCCTAATAGTGGAGAATTTGGTGATAAATTAGTGAGCAATACAAAGAAAGCAAATTAAATGAAAAATGGGGTAATTATTAAATGCAGGGAAAATAAAAGTTATATAAGAATGTAAGAAAAGAATGATAAGAGCATGGTTCAGTGGTGAAAAATATTTACATAGTCATCCAAATGTAAATGATGAATGTGATTTCATACTAGGAATTCAATGTATATTACATAACAGTAAAGTATAGAGATACTTGACAGATGTTGTGGGCTCAGCTCCAGAGCACCAAAATGAAGCTAATACCATACTAAAGTGACTTACATAATTGTTTTTGGTTTTGTAGTCCATATAAAAGTTGTTTGTACTATACAGTAACCTATTAAGTGTGCAATAGCATTATGTCTAAATCTCTACAGCTCTGCATTAGCACTTGCACCAGGAACTTCTATGTTATGGAGGCAGCTTATTTCCTCAAGCCTCATGAATCAACCTCTACTAATTTTATACTTTTCTTCTGCAGCTTTCTCACCTCTCTCAGCTCTCATAGCATCAAAAAGAGTTAGTTGTCCTGGATTACGGTTTGGCTTAAGGGAATGTTGTGGCTAATTTGATCTATCTATTAATGTGGCTACTCAGATTTTCTCCAATTAGCAATAAGGCTGTTTCACTTTTTTACTATTCTCGTGTTCACTGAAATAGTACTTTAAATTTTCTTCATGTACTTTTTCTTTGCATTCACAATTTGACCACTGTTTGGTGCAAGTGGCCTAGCTTTTGGATTATCTTAGCTTTTGATGTACCTCCCTTACTAAACTTAATCATTTCTAGCTTTTGGCTTAAAGTGAGAGATATGCCACTTGTTTCTTCACTCGAACACTTAGAGACCATTGTAAGGTTATTAACTGGCTTGATTTCAATACTGTTGTGTCTCAGACAATAGGGAGAGAGATGGGTCAATGTCTGGTCAATGAAGCACTCAGAACACACAAAGCTTTATTAGGTTCTCCATTTTATATGGGCATGGCTAGTGGCACCTCAAAATAATAACAATAGTAACATAAAAGATCACTAATCAGATCACCATAACAGATATAATAATAATTTAAAAATTGAAATATTATGAGAATTACCAAAATATGACACAGACATAGAGTGAACACATGCTGTTGAAATGAAAAATGATGGCTCATGGACTAGCTTGATGCAGGATTGCAAGAAATATTCAATTTGTTAAAAAAAAAAAAGCAGTATCTGCAAAAAGGCAATAATATACAATAAAGCAAGGCATGCCAGGATTAAAAGTGTAAACTTTACTTAGAAATATGAGGCAATTAGAAGAAAAAACCAAAAGACTTGTAAGTCGTTGCCTCTGGAAAGCAGTAATAAGGAACAAGTGAGAGCTCTTTTTCAACATGATCCTTTTAAAATGATTTAGCTTTTACAACTTTGTACATCAATTGCTTTGGTAAAAATTAAAATAAAAATCAACTTTTAGTCTGGTTTGTCTGTAGGTGTCCTACAATTAAGCAGAATCTCATTGTCATTAGAAACATCTAAATAGTACCAAGAGAATAATCCCAAATTTTGGCTAGTTCATAATACCAAGAAAAACTTGTCCTAAATCACTGTTGCATAAGTTGACAAAATGTTACTATATAAGGACACTAGTTAGCCAAAAGCACTAAACATGCTAATGAAATACAATTTGCATTTTCTTATTCCTATTACAGTAGAAATTAGGCATTGAAGGAACATACCTCAACATAGCAAAGTCCATATATGAAAACCCATAACTAAAATTATACAATATAGGGAAAATGAGAATGCCTTTCCTCTAAGAACTGGAACAAGATTAAAATTCCCAAGTTTACCTCTCTTCTTTAACATAGTACTGAAGTCCTAGTTAGAGCAGTCAGACAGAAGAAATAAATAAAAGACATCCCAATAAAAAAAAAGAGAAGTTAAATTCCCCATTTTTGCAGATAACATGATTATATATATATGTATGTTACTTTAAAGATGCCACTAAAAACTTTTAAAATTGTTCAATGAATTTAGTAAATTTGCAAAGTACAGAATAACCATACAAAATCAGTGGCATTTGAATACATCAGTAAAAAACTACCTGGGAGATAAATTAATAAAGCCACTTCATTTACAATAAGTCCAAAAAATCTATGATTAAATTTAAACAGGTAGGTGAAAGACATTTACAAGGGAAAATACAAAAATAAATTGAAGATACAATAAAATAGATATCTCATAATCAGGTATTGGCAGGATTTATATTATTAAAATGAACATACTATCCAAAGCTATCTACAGAGAAATGCAATCCCTAAACATTACCAATACTATTCCTCATAAAAATAGGAAAAATTTCTAAAATTCCTATGGAACTATGAAAGACCTGGAATAGGCAAAGCAATCCTGAACAAAAAGAACAACGCTAGAGGCATCACACTACTTGACTTCAAAATACACTGCAAAGCTATTATAACTAAAACAGCATTATATTGGCATAAAACAGACACATAAGTGAAACAAAATAGAGAACCCAGAAATAAATCCACAAATTTACAGTCAAGTGATTTTTGAAAAAGATGTCAGGAACATACATTGTGGAAAGTACACTCTTTTTAATAAGTGGTACTTGGAAAACTGAATATCCATATGCTAAAGAGTAAAACTATATCGTTCTCTCTCACTATATTACAAAACTATTCAAAATTTGTTAAAGCCTTAAGGCTGAAAACTATAAAGAAAAACTATAAAAAAAAAAACCATAGAAAAACTATAAAGAAAAACTATTAAAAAAAAAAACTAGAAGAAAAAAGAGGAAATCCTTCAGAACATTTATCTAATCAATGATCTTATAGCTAGGACTTTTAAAGCACAGCAAAAATTATAAAACCAACAAATTTACTACATTAAACTGAAAAGATTCTCTACAGAAAGGAAAAAACCAACATTAAATAGTAGACAAATGGCATGAATAGACATTTCTCAAAAGTAGTCATAGAAATGGCCAACAGGTAAATAAAAAATACCCACAATAATCAAGAAAATACAAATCAAAAGCACAATGCAATATCATCTAACTTCAACTAGAATAGCTATTATCAAAAGACACTTAAAAAATGTTGGTGTGGACAAAAGGAAAAGGGAACTTTTATGTACTGTTTGATGGGAATGTAAATTAGTACAACCATTATAGAAAAAAATAAATCAAGAATTACTGTACGATTCTGCAATGTCACTAATTAGTATTTATAATAGGGAAAGGTATTATCAAAGGTATAGCTGCACTACTGTGTTTATTGCAGCACTAGTCACATAGCAAAGGTATGGAATAAATGTGTCCACCAATAGATGAGTGGATTAAAAAAAAAAAAATATATATATATATACACACATATCTATATATATATACACACATATCTATATATATATACACACATATATATATATATATACACACACATACACACACACACACGAATATTATTCAATTCAGCCATAGGAAAGATAAAGTTTTATCATTTGCAACAACATGTTTGGAACTGGAAGTCATTATGGTCAGTGAAATAAGTCAGGTACAGAAAAACAGGTTTCATCTGTTCTCACTCATATATGGGGGCTAGAAGAGTTGATCTCATGGAGGTAGAGAGTAGACTAATGGTTAATAAAAGCTCGGAAAATTTCAGGGCAGGGGATAAAGAGAGCTTGGTTGAAGGGTTCACACAGTTAATTTTAACACAGTAAGTGACTATGGTTGATGATAATTTATTTTATTTATATTTCAAATTAGCTAGTAATGAAGATTTGAAATATTCCAATAGAAAAAAAATGCTAAATGTCTCAGGTGATAAATATCCTAAATACCCTGATTTAAGCATTACATATTGTATATATGGATTAATATATCACTTGTACCCCATGAAAATGTGTAATTATTACATATCGATAAAAACATATATGCCACAGTAAAAAAAAAAATTCTTAGTTTGCCTCAACAAATTGTATAATGGAAGGCAATAAATTTTTGTAAAACCTGTAAGTTTTACAAAACTGGCTTTTTATAGAAAGGCTTTATTAAAGTATGATTTTTCTATTAATTAGATTTTACTACTGAGGTTAGGTGGATCTCCACACAAGACCCTTTAATAGATTGCATTTTCTAGCATTCAGCCTCTGATACGACTTAATCTTGTGTTACACAATGCTTTAGACCAGGGCTGGCTTGGATTAGACTCATATTTTAAAATTCAGCCATTGATTTATTTCATACCTAAGAAAAATGCAATTGAAACACACACCGTGCCTCATAAACGAAACCCAAAGAAGTGAAAGATACAAATTCCAGGACAGAAGGGTGTTCAGGAGACTAATAAGCACCTGTGTTCTTTCTTATTCAGAAACATATATTTAAAAACACACAGTCACAAATCTTACCAGAATCCTGACTCTTTTGAAGGTGTCTAGTTCACAGCAATTCTGCTTGTGATGAGTGTTTATTATTTTGCATTTTAAAATATGTGTTTTCAAGTAAATTCTTTGACATTCTAAATCAGGACCTGGCTTGCCTGGGAATTGACAAAGTGCCATATCTATACTTGGATATCACATACCTTCCTGCCCATTTCATCATACTCAAAGAATTCAATTGCTTTCATGACAGGCTCCTTTATTCTTTGTGAAGAAAAGTCAGAAACCTCATCTGTCAGCTTAAGGGTAAAAATTTTTTTGCTGGAATGGTTTCCAGCCTCGCTCTCTCTGCACTCTGGTTGAGCAGACAGTAAAAATGGTTGTCTCCTTCTTCCTTTCCACATTCAAGATTAGTGAAAGAAAAAGTTTTTTGTGTGTGACTAGGATTAACATAATGACTCTGCTGTATTTTTGGTACTTTGATCCTTTTTTCCTGAGAAGCAAACTTTCTGGTTGCTGTTTTTCTTTGTCTTTGTTTTTCTGTATCATTCTGTCATAAAGAGGGCTACCGTATGGTAGAACATAGGTCTAAAACCACTATAAGCCCACTGTTTAAGCCAGCCCTGCAGACCAGTCAGTTTTGCAGTTCTGACTAGACCAGCATCTGTTAAGACAAACTTTGCTGTAAGTTTATGAAGTTAACACTGGATGAAGTTCCCTTCTCATCTTGTTTTATGTCTTTGAAAACTTGACATGTGACAAAGTAAGAGTACCCTAAGTCTTAGCCAGCTGGAGAGCATGCATTTTGGGGGTCACATCAAGCAACTATCCTAAAAATATTGGGATTCTGAGACACGTATGATTTTAAGCAGTACACTTTTCATTCTGAACATGTCAAGCTGTTAGGAGAGTTTTGTCTTAAAACTTTCAGTCCCAAAGGAGACTTTGCTATCTTAAGTCTATTTCTGAAAGTGAATTTTTAGGGATTACAAGCATGGCTTCTTCTATCTGCTTTTTGAGAGAGAAGGAAGAAAGAAACTAGCTAAGCAAATAGAGCAAAGTCCTCCACAGAACTTCTTTTCTAACAAAAGAGCAGCCTGGGCTGGGCACAGTGGCTCATCTATAATCCCAGCACTTTGGGAGGCTGAGGTAGGTGGATCACCTAGGTCAGGAGTTCAAGATCAGCCTGGATAACATGGTGAAATGCCATTTCCACTAAAAATACCAAAAATTAGCTGGGCATGATGGTGCCTGCATGTAATCTCAGTTACTATCAAGGCTGAGGCAGGAGAATCGCTTGAATCTGGGAGGCTAAGTTGCAGTTAGCTGAGATCATGCCATTGAACTCCAGCTTGGGCAACAAGAGTGAAACTCTGTCTCAAAAAAAAAAAAAAAATAAGAAGGAGAGAAAAAACAGCCTGAGAGATCAAGCTGTAAGCCAGCACAAAACAGTGCTTTCTGTGTAATCAGCAATTTTCACATACATACAGTGGGCCCCAGTAAGTACATTCATTTTCTTTTTTGGATATATTCAGATAAGGAAACTTGCACATGGGGTCTTGCTTGGAACATGCCTTTAGCAGAACAGAGGAGTTACAGTGGGACCAGCACATACACAATGGAGATCGCACCCTCTAACACATATGCAGTAGGAGAAGTCAAACAACATGGAGTAACTTAGGCTAAGAGCCCACATGTGCACTGGAAGGATGAGATGGGGGCTGTCAGGAATTCTTGCTTTATGCAAATGACACACCTTGTTCTAACCAGTTTTTTCTGTCTTATTAGATGAAGCACTGCCTCCACTACCTCCACCACCTCATTTATGAAAGCCTTTGTATTCAACTGTAAAGTGACAACGCTTTTTGGGAACCCCTCACTGCTGCAGAGAGCTTTTTCTCTTTCTCTTGATTATTAAACTTTTGCTCCAATCTAACCCTTGGTGTGTCCACATTCCTTGATTTCCTTGGTCATGAGAAAGAAACCTCTGAGTGATACCTCAGGCAAATGAGGCAATTTCATTTTTAGGAAAGCCTCTTGATTGAATGGCAAAAACATATTGAAACCCTGTAAAAGTATCATTTAGACTTTTAATGAAAAAGCTTATTGGATTGACTCTCTATTCCAGTTGAGAAAACCATTGAAAATTCTACTTATCAATGGCCAAGAGACAGATCCTATAAATTAGACTAAAATTCCTAAATTATGAAAAGGAAGCATTTTAGAGATTTCCTATCCCAAACACTTTACGTGAAGATTAAATTATTTTAAAAAGAGATATGATACTACTATGGCTAGCCTTAAAAATTACCTTGACTAGGCCGGGCGCGGTGGCTCAAGCCTGTAATCCCAGCACTTTGGGAGGCCGAGGCGGGTGGATCACGAGGTCAAGAGATCGAGACCATCCTGGTCAACATGGTGAAACCCCGTCTCTACTAAAAATACAAAAAATTAGCTGGGCATGGTGGCACATGCCTGTAATCCCAGCTACTAACGAGGCTGAGGCAGGAGAATTGCCTGAACCCGGGAGGCGGAGGTTGCGGTGAGCCGAGATTGCGCCATTGCACTCCAGCCTGGGTAACAAGAGCAAAACTCCGTCTCAAAAAAAATAAAATAAAAAATAAAAATTAAAAAAAAGAAAATTACCTTGACTAAAGTGAAGAGCAGACATCTTTCTAAAACAAAATTAAAATTCTTTTTTCTTCCATGGAAAACTGTTGACTTTCTGCCTTCATTCCTCTTTGGAGAATATGGGACTTCTGGGCCTCTGTGTACATGACTGAGAATCTGAGACCCTAGAGAATATGGCTGACCAGGAATGTGAGTTGTACTCCATTTCTGGCAAACAGAACTTTCCTTTCTTTGAGCTGTCTTTGGTGTGGTTCTTGATTTTGTGCAAAAGCCAGAAGTATCAGCTGTTTATACCAGCTAAAGTCTGATAATAGATTTATAGCATTTTTTTTGAAAGAGATTTAGGATTAAAAGTTAGCTTAATTAAAAGCTGACATTCAAGCTAAATTTATATTTTAAAAGACCTTTCAGCTTTTTCTCTTTGGATCTCATTTTTTGAAAACTTTTTCAGTAGACTAAAACCTTTTTAAAAACTACTTTGTACATCTGTTATCTTCCTTTCTTAAAAATTGTTCTCCTCCTCCTTCCTCTTTGCCATCTTTCATGCCACATGAAAAGATCTAGAAAAGGCTTTTAATTACTCAGATCTGTTAAGGAACCCAGAAAAAAGTGCCATTCACTCCTTATTTGGGGTTTTCTGCTTTCCTGGTGGAGTTTCAAGAGTCCTGGGCAAGAGGGGAACATCACACACTGGGGTCTGTTGGGTGGTGGGGGGCTAGTGGAGGAATAGCAGGGGGTGGGGAGATTGGGGAGGGATAACATTAGGAGAGACACCTAATGTAGGTGAAGCGGAGATGGAGGCAGCACACCACCATGGCATGTGTATGTGATATTGTGCTGGCCTAGAGCCAGAACCGGAGCAAAACTATTTTATAAAATGCAAAACTGTTTTTAGATAAGTTGAAATGGCTGCCCCATTCTCCTTACAATAACTACTGTCCTTGGCCTCTGTAAATAGAACTGCCAGTTTGTTCTTCAAAACTATGTAAAGCTGCTTACCTTTTCTTATCAGTAACTGCCAGAATTGCTAGCCTTTGCTTACCGGCAATTGCCAGACTAAGCAGCCCAAGCTAGTTCCATCCTGGCTCCTGTGACTTGTAATAAGTAACTAAGGTCTGTGATTTCCACCTTAACCAGATAATGTGTAAACAAATGTTTATCTTGACTTCTGTAAAACACTTAAGTAACAAACGGAATGACAAAAGTCCCCTGGCCCTTGGAATGTCCGGAGACCCCCACCCTCATCTCTGCCCAGGAGGTAATTTACAGAATCCACTAGCCCTCGGAATGTCTGAAGCCTTTTCATCCCCATCCCCGCCCCTCACCCCCACTCCCAAGGTGGTTTTTCGGGTATAAAAAATCGTGGCACCCTCCTGTTGCCACCACAGGTTGGAGAGACGTGAGTCCTCTGTGGTCGCCGGCATAAAAAATGACCCTGCAATCTGGCATACTTTTGTCTTGTGATAACTTTCTACGCTCCGGTCAAATACAACATGTATACCTATGTAACAATCTGGTAAGATCTGCACATGGACCCCAGAACTTAAAGTAATATAAAAAAAAAATTGAAAAAAAAAAGAGTCTTGGGCAGACTCTTTTTATATGTGAAGCTCTGCTTTTTTTTTTTACATTGTGTTACCTCATCTCTGACTTTCGAGGGTACCAGAAATCACTTTTTATTGTGAGAAAACTGGACGTTGTGTAATGGCTGAGTATGTGACACAGTTTTAGAGGTGGCTCAGGGCATTTGCTTACAGTAAATTGTTATTACTACAGAAGGTTACTCATTTCTTTGCATGTTTAGACAAGAATAGCATGGTTTTAGGCATCTAAAGATGATGGAAACTCTCACCACTGAGGGATAAGACTTCCATGAGACACAGGCTAGTCACTGAGCAAACCGATTGGCATTATGTGCCCACCAGACTTTGAGAAATGTCTTTGCAGTGAGGTGGACTGTGAAGGCATTGCACTTTTTCATTCCACGGCATTTTGGGTAGTCTGTATTTCACCTTCCAGCTATGCCTGCCTCTCACATGTTTAAATATTATGCCCTAAACCTGCGTGCCTTCTTTGTTCTATTCATTAAAGGGTTCCGCCCTGAAGCCTATAATTTAAGAAGTAAGCTGTGTTGAAAAGCCAAAATACAAGTTTATGACATTTAGCTGGCTTTGTTGATACTCACTGTAAAAAGATTACATGTATAAGGGAAATCTTTATTTATAAGACCATTTCCCTCTCTTCACCTGAACCACTAGGAACTTTTAGAATGGAGAAGGCAATGACTTAAAATTTTCTTAAGAACCTGGCCTTTGTTTAGGTCTAAGTTCTGTGCCTTTCAGATGTAAATTTTCTACATTGTTTCACTTAAGAATCACATCATTGGGGGTGCAAATTTAGTTTCCTAGCTAACAATTGTTTAGTCCCCTAATTAGTTTTGAGCAGAGATTAGTGGCTGAATAAATATTTCCCCAAGAAAAAGCTGATTCTTGGTTGCTTAACAGTGAAAGATTTTTGGGTTTTGTTTTATTTTATTTTGTTTTTTGTTGCAAGTGTTAAATGACTTAGCATACTCAGATGTGTGAACTGATTAAAATATTCATTTTCACAAACAGAATTCTGCTTCATTCACTGTGGGGGATGAGGGAGTGGTTTTCAGGCCAATAGACTTATGTTTCAAAGGGGAATATGGCTGCCTCTGCTGCTTTTATAAGTTTCCCTGGAACTGGAGGAAAGCCAGCAGTGACAGGCTCCACTCAGCTCCCATGCAGCCAGCAAGGCCAGTTTCACATTTGTGCTCCCCCAACAGCCAAAAGAGCCAAATTTATGATCAAGCCTCCAGGGTGCAGGGCTGAGTTCTTGCCCCAGGTCACAATCCTTCCCACTAAGAAAGTAAGCAGGGATTTCAGAACTTGCTCTTGCCTGCCTGCCATGGCTTCTGTGCTCATACCTGCATTTTCCATTTATCCCCCCATCTCCAGATTCTGCCCAGGAAAATTCACAGTTCACCAAAATTGTTACAAAGTTTAGCTGGAAGTCTCATTCTCCCTGTTGCCCTTTCCTAATTCCACTGGTTGCTCTCCCCAAGGACTCCTGTGAGATAAAGTCAGAAATGACTTCCCTTGGCTTTCCTGGGGACCAGGGGTGCCTACAGGACTCTTTCCACTACTTCTTCCACTTTAATATTTCACTCAGCACTCTAAATTTATGTCAGCTCTAGGTAAGGTCAAACCCTTCTCCTATGATCTAGATTATCAGGTTCCTCATTGAGGATATGTGTTTAGAGGCAGACTTTCCCCCTCTCACACTGTGGACACTCACAATTTTTAACCTGTCTCACGGAGTTTGCAGCAGCAAGCCACTTCTTTCAAAGGATTTGTGAATTCTTTTGCTTTTCCTAATATGTTCCTACAGTGGTTGTTGGGGCAGAATTTCGTAATATCAGTCTCTACATGCTGTTCTGTCTGAGTAGGAGCTAAAAGTTAATCTTACCTCCTATTTTCCATTTTTTCTATTCTTTCATCACTATGAAGACAGAACCTTGTGAAAATATCAATGAAATATAAATGTTCAGATTTACTTTTATATTCTCTATTTTGTTTAATTGATTAATATGTTTATTTTTATGTCAATATTATTCTCTCTTGGTTACTGTCTTCATAATAGCACTATACTAGAATCTGATGACTGATCAAAAGAGATGAAGTTTCTTATCTTTTGTTGATCATATTTACTGGAGAAAAGACAATATACAAACATATTTTACTAAATCATGTAATTTTAAGAGATACGGGGAGGTAGGGCAAGAAAGTAGAAATTTACAAATGTTACATTTTTAAGTAGGTCAGGGCAAGCATCTGCAAAGCAGCAATAATTGAGCAGAAAACAATTGAAGCAAAAAGTGGACATCTGTAGATAAAACATTTCAAGTAGAAGGAAGGATCATGCAGCATGCATCATGGTCAAGTTTGATTCTTTAAACAAAATAAATTGTTGACTGCTTCCAATTTTTGTCACATGCATTGATGATTGAATAATTGCTTCACATACAATTACAGTCATCTTTCTTACTATTTTAAAACACTGCAGATTAATTCTTTGTTTTTAATATCAGTTCATTGGTACACATTTTTGAAATAGATACTACATTTAAAAAAAAATATTTATTGAGTATCTTCTAGGTATGAGACACTATTGTTGGAACTGAGAATACAGCAGTGAACAAAAACGACAAAAACCTATCTTTGTTCTTCTGGAGATTCCTCTGTAGTGTAATTTTATGGTTGGTGAGGCAAAGGAAGGCTGGCGGTAAACAAAATATGTGAGTAAAATTCATAGTATGATGATGAGAGAATAATAATGGAGTGTCAGAGGGAGTAATATTATAAAATTGTTAGAGAAGACCTTATTGGGAAAGTGTCATTTGTATGGATACTAGAATATGGTGAGGGAGTGAGCTATGCAGCTATAGGGAATGAACATACCAGACAGAAAGAAAAATAGAAACAAAGATTCTCAGTGAGGATCTATAACTTACAGGGCCTTAAAGCTGTTCTTTGGATTTTATCCTGAGTGATATGTGAAGCTAATGGAGTATCTGAGCAGAGCAGAGACATGATGTGACCCTCACTGATGTGTGAAGATTTATACATGGGGAATGAGTTTGGGGAAGAGAGGCTGTGAGTGGTCAGGAGAAAAGCTCAGATGCAAGTATGAGAGTATTGTAATAATTCAGGACCAGCCTGAGAGTTGTGGAGGAGGTGAGAAATCATCAGATTCTGGGTATATTTTGAAATTAGAGTCTAATATGAGTGTGAGAAATAAAGGAATAAATGATCCTAATATTGTGTGTGTGCATGTACACACATGGGTGCAACCGGAAAGATAGAATTACAGTGTATGGGGATTATTGTCTTCCCTGGACAATAGTCCCTGGAAATGGGGATATTACAGGAGGAGAGGTTTAAGAAGGGAAGACTAAGATACCATGTTAGAAAATATTAAGTACAAGATGCCTATTAAAGATATGTAAGAAGATAGTGAGCAGCTAATGGATAAATCTAGAGTTCATAATTAACTTTGCCAGAGAAAAAAATTTTGAAATGATCCACATATGGATAGGATTTAAAGACATGAGAGTAGATGAGGTCACAAACGGACACAGTAAGGTTATTTTCTGAGATGCTTCAATTTAGAAGCCCACAATAAAGAATTTAGGGTAAATGAGGTGTAAATAGGTAAGTCAGTGAGCTAGAAGGCAAACCACAAAGAGTAGCGTAGGAGGGAATTCTTGGTTCTGAAAAATGTTGCTAATAGTTCAAGTCAGATGAGGACTATTACATGTAGCATTTAGGTAATATATGACTTAGGAAGAGTAGTTTCAGTGGACATTTGGGGGCAAAAACCTGGTAAGAGTGCGCTCAAGAGTGAATATAAAGAGAGAGATTGAAAGCAATAATTAGACAAGCTTTTTCTCTGTAACAATAGCCCCGAAATAGGCAATATCAGAAAAAAATGGGATCAAAAGAGAGACTTTTGAAAGATGAAAAAGTGACAGAATGCTTAAATGCTGATAGAAACTTTTCTTTAGAAATAGGATAGTGATATCCTTAAAAACACAAGGGGAGGAGGCAATATGATGCAAGTGGAGGTTAGCCTTAGCTTAAGCTTGGGTAGTTCACTAAGGTAGACAATGTGGTACTGGTGCTTTACATAGATAAGTGTGGTCAAGGGAGCTTTTGGAAAGTTTCTGCCTTATTATTTTTTTTCAGTAAAATAGATCATCAGCTGAAGGTGAAGGGATGTATTAGAATTAAAAAAAAAAAATGAAGGCACAAAATAGAATACAAAATGACGTGAATGATTTCTTAGCAAAATGTATGGTCCATTTGGGCTTCCTAATCACACATTTAAAGTCAGCATGGTTGAGAGATTTTCTTCAGCTACACTTAGCTCCATGAAAGAAATGTGCAGAGTTATTTAAGAGTTAAATTTAATTGGCCAGTCACGTTGGCTCACGCCTGTAATCCCACCACTGTAGGAGGCTGAGGTGGGTGGATCACAAAGTCAGTAGTTCAAGACCAGCCTGACCAAGATGGTGAAACTCTGTCTCTACTAAAAATACAAAAATTAGCTGGGCATAGTGATGGATGTCTGTAATCTCAGCTACTCAGGAAGCTGAGGCATGAGAATTGCTTGAACCCAGGAGGAGGCAGAGGTTGTAGTGAGCCTAGATCGTGCCACTGAACTCTAGCCTGGGTGATAGAGCAAAACTGTGTCTCCAAAAAAAAAATAATAAATAAATAAAAGTTTAATCAAGATTGTGGCCTTCACATGTATTAAAATAATGCAAAATAGTCAAAATGATATGAAGTTATATGGAAGAGAGTGATTATCATGACAATGAAATTAACCCAGATATATAGATAAGGAATAGTGAAATCTCCAGCAAAATTAAATTGTGCATTACACATCAGGGTCAGTGGAACCGTGTGGATTTAGGAGGCTACTGAGTATAAGCTAGAATGATAAAGAGTGGTGCTCCAATCTTTGAAAAATATCAGCTGATCATTTTAAGCAATTTTTGTTATATAATTGACACATGGCTGTTAGCATAATATTGATCTTGAAAGATGTTTTGTAACATCTTTCCTTTGATGTACTCTTGTTTTTCCATGACTCCTACAAAATGAGCAGTCTAATTATTTACACAATTAGGAAGAGAAAAGGGGCGCAGAGAATGCTCTTTGACCTGTGAAAATACTACTGAATTTTACAACTGGCTGCTTTAGCTTATGGATTAAAAAGGTTGTTAGTTAATTTGTACTATTTTATCTTCATTGTATATATGTATATATCTATGTCTCCAAACATGCTGATGTGTTTTCAATGAAATAAATGCCTGAAGAGAAAACCATTAGCCTGAGAACACCCAAACTATATTCCCATTGTGAATAAAAGGAAGTCCATAAAAATGATGAAAAATATTCTGTATTCCTGCTATGATCTCAAAATCTGGCAGTACATGAAAAATTTTCAAAGCGCTTATTTAAAAGGCACAATCTTTGGTCTCCTGAGTTAGAATCTGCTAGGTATAGGACTGGATTGCTATTTTGACAACTCACTGGTAGATTCTTACTCAGCAGAATATTTTCTTGGCCCCCAATCTCCATTTCTCAGTTCTGCACAATTGTTCTTCCTTTCTACATTCTTTAGTTTGTCCCATGATTCCAATATTTCCAAAAATTCACCAAGAATAGAACTAATCTATCAGATAACCATGACACAGACTTCAAATACATTTTGCTGCAACCATATCGACAAACATCCCATGAATGATAAGGGTAACCATATTCTCATATATGCATCCTCACATTATCACACACACACACATATATATGTATACACACACACGTATATATGAGTATACATGTAAATTGTGTATATATGTATACATGTATGTGTGTGTACATATATACACATATATCTTCACACTTTTCTGAAATACGTATATTCATGTGAGAGAAGGGTCTGTACTTTATTTCAAAAGAGAGCTTAATGTCTAAAATGTTTGAGTTGTTGAATGAATTAAACTTTATTTCTACTCAAGAAAATTTTTAACTGGGACAAGCTCTCCCTTTCTCTAAAAGTCAAGTCAATAAAAGGAAACTGTGGTTATTAATAATTCTTTCAGGTTTTGATGTAAAGAATCTATCATACAAAGCAGCCTTAAATTTTGTCATTTAGAAAAATGGTCTTGCAGTTAATTGGGACTTTCCTATTCCAGATGGTATATCCAGTCTCCATATATATCATATTAGAACCATAGCTAGCAAAGAGGGTATATTTTAATTTTTCAATGCCAATGTAACCTATAGGCATATTTTCAATTTGCCTTAAATTATTTCCCATTTGGAAGTTTTAAATACCTTGAATAATTTATTGTATTTATATTTTTAAAGAAAAAAAATCTTATGCAGCCAACTTAATTGAATAAACAAGTAAAAGCCATTCCCAAAAGTAAGGTTTACTTGTTAACATTAATATAAAATAATGTGGGAATGCTGAGAAATTATTAATATAATCTTTAAATATTGGCACCTGGAGTGAACTCTTAAAATTAACTAGTGTTTTTTTTTTTTGTTGTTTGTTTTTTTTTCCTGTTTGACTAGAGCAATGACTTAATAAGATGGTTAATCATCATTGGACTTATCTTCAAAAAGTCAACTACGTTTTCAGGGAAATAAAGGATGGACTTGTTGCTGTTGCTGTAGGATTTTAAGTCCAGGTAAGAACCATTGAGATTCTCAATTTTTAACATATATTTTATGTAAGAAATTTTCACTAATTTCATGGAAAAAGATTTTGATGGTCTTGATAAATATTACAAATTTTATGCCCTGTGTCTTCTACACGCTTACATTCTGAGTCCTCAAAACTTTGTAAATATTCCTTCTGTAAGTACAAGAGCTCAGGTTTATATATTGTTAACAATACCTTTATATATTTAAATATGAAGTTTCAAATCTTGATCTTATTAATTTCTAAACAAATAACAATTAAGTCTCAAAAAATGAAGCTCTAGTTACCTTCTTAAAATACACTACAGGATAAATATTTTTATCAACTACATTGACTGGTCACAGTAGACTCCTTATTTCTTTTATTTCTTCTTAACTGGATGAAGGTGGCCAAGGGTAAGGGTAGAGGGAGGAATTAATTGGAAAACATAAAAAAATAGGTGTCTCAAAGTCACATAACCACCTCAATTTCCTTGTTTCAACTCAATTTTGATACATGGTGAAGGGAAATATATTTTCTAGATAATTTATCTCCCATTAGATAAGCAAAAAGCCTTCTCAGCACAGTTTTTGGCATAAACTAAAGCCTCAATAAATTAGTTTCCTTCTCTGATTCAGAAGGAGAAGGAAAGATAAGACAATCATTTTTATTGTGAAAGTAAGGTGGAGATGGGGATGTCTCCCTATGAAAGGTCTAAGAAGTTAGCAAATGCTGTTTTTCCCTTTTGCTCCTCAGTTGTATAAGTACATGGTAGAAATTGGGTCACTTTGCCTAAACTGGTTTTCTATGATCCATTAAATATTACAAGCTTGACAGATAAGTAGAGGCTGATATGATTCTGCCCTATACCCACTCCTATCAAATTTGGAAGAACTGACCTATCCTATTCAGGGAAGAGTTGTAATGCTACATCCAAATGCCTATGATTCTATCTATCTTATAAACATACTATGTCCCCAGAATTCATTTATGTAAATCATTTGAAACTTAGAAAAAAAAAATGGTCTGAGAAAAATATGTTAAATGTCAAGGTGAATTAGAAGGTGCAGCATGTAGTCAAGCCTAAATTAATATTCCAACTTTCTAGTTACTTTGGAGTTACTTATTTAACCTTTTGGTAACATGAGGAACAATGTGTCCACCTATTTTTTTCTGAATATTTTATCTGAAGATCTAGGAGAGAAATGTGGAATAGTTGTCTCAGGAAGTAGGGGAAATACAAAGAAAAGTAATGACTTCAGGTATATTCTCCACTGGTACAGCAGAGTGGGAGATATTATCAATAGGCGGTAAATATGAAAACATTGAAGAGGTACAGTTTGGATCAGCTTTACAACCAAGAGATGGAGAAGGACATTCAGGATTGGAAGAAACAGAGGAAGGCAGAGAGCTTTCTTCTTGGGACTGTGGTTCCATGTGTCTGCAAGTGCTTATGGGTATATTGAAAGCAGGACTAAAAACATGGGCTTGGTTTAGGTTGTGAAGACCCTCAAACAGAAGCTAAGACTTTTATTTTGTGTGGTAAGAGGGATTTTTGAAAGATTCTTAGGATAAATATGATATGTATAGGCTAGAAAGAAAGGTGGGAGACAGGAGAAACAAGTTAATCAATTGAAATAAACCAGGTTTGGAGTGGTGAGAAATAGCCTTCAAGACTTTAAGAATATTTGCTAGCGGAAAAAAAATAAAAGCCTAAAACTAAGGGAGGACTATCCACCTTGCAAGTCGTACAAAGAGATTTGCTATTATAGAATTACTTTTTTATTATTTCCTAATATTCAAATTATGAATAAATAGAAACAGATATTCATGGAAAAACTGGTGTAAAATTTATCAAAGTGCAACTTTAATTAGTTGCACCTTGAGACTACTCAGCCATTGATTTTTTTCTTCACCTCACTGAATCCAGAAACCTGACATATCCAGGTACCGGCATATGTAAAACACACACATACAACAATGGAGTCACTTAGAGGTACATAGGTATGAGTTTCTGCATTCAAGCATCTGTTTCTATATACTCACATATACGTAAGTGATAATATCCTAAACTATTTGTTATTTCCATATTTATGCACTATCCTTTAAATATGTATTACATATATTATTCAGAATCAATAACCCTTGTAGAATAAATTAATAAAATTAGAGTCAAGCCTCATTATTCACAGATTCTATATAAGCAAATTTATCTACTCATTAAAATTTATTTGTAACACCAAAATCAATACTGCTGGACTTTCATGGGCATTCACATACATGTGCAGAGTGGTGAAAAATTTGAGCTGCCATGTTCCCTAATGAGGTAGAGCAAAGTGAAACTCTGCCTTCTTGATTCAGCTCACATACAATAAACAAGTATCCTATTCACAGTGTACTTATTGCCACATTTTTGGCATTTTTGTGTTTTGTATTTCTGAGTTTAATGTTTTGAATGGGCCCCAAAGATAGTGCTGAAGTGCTTACCAGTGCACAAGAGTATCTGAGGGAAAAGGTACATATGCTATTTAAGCTTCCTCTAAGTGAGAACCACAGTGTTATTGACAACTAATTCAATGTTAATGAATCAAGGGTATGTATTAAATAAATTGTCTTTAAACAAAACATGCATAAAACAAGGTTCTATATTGAACAATTTACAAAGATATTGTGACCAGAGGCACACAGGCACATAACTAACCCCGCATCTTTCCAAGGAACAATGGTTCAATATTTGCTAATTCAGTTTCCTAGCAATTTTATAAAACATAACTACTGCAAAAAGTGAGAATCAACTTGTATATTGTATAATTAGTGCCCTACTATACTGTGTCTGCTTATATAGATATTTTAGATACATATGTACTGTTTACATATATATGAACAAAAATATATTTCTAAAACCCTATGAAGAACACATTATATTCTATATAAAAGAGTCAATTGAAGTAAAAAGTTAACTCATTTTACTAGTCTTTAAAATAGGACCTTAATGACTCTCAAAATAACAATTTGTGTTATTCTTTGACTCCAAAACTCTAGTTGTTGAATTCTTTCTGCAGATATGACCACATAAAAACACAATGGCACATGATACAGTAAGAATATTTTAAATATGAAATGATTAGATACAACCTAAATGCTGACTAATATAGAATGAGTTACCCTGCTACCATAAGAAAAAGGAGATCAACTTTTATTAATACAAAGTTAAGTATATAGAAAAGATAAAAAGGTAGGGAATGATGTTAGAGTTATGCTGCCATTTGTGTTGGAAAAAATATTATGTACTTAATAAAATATATATTATGTTTCTGGATAAGACAACAAGTTAAAGGAAGCATCTTTGTTTTTTTAAATTTGCATTTTCAACTACATGTGTTTTCTGAACAAGTTCAACAAAATCAAAATGAATAAAATGAAAAGAAATGAGCAAAATTAAAGTAACATCATGACTGGTAAGGTCAAGCATTACCAGAGTTGCTCGGAGAGGTACTCGGAGTACACTTTGCTCTTTTTAACAAATCCAAATTCTGTCTGCTTTTTGAGCTGATTCCAGATATATCCTTTTCATAAAACTGTCTAAGGCCATTCTAATTTAATTCTTTATATTATTTTTGTACCCATTTTGAATACTATGTGCAAGGGGTTAATTGGCACATTTAAAAATTATAAGGATGAAGAAAACATATATTTTAGCTTTTATAAATTTTACAATATAGGTGTGCAGAAAATATAATAATTTAAATTTCTGTAATTTAAAATGTTTGTTCATGTAATCTGGTAAGTGATTCTATATTATTCATTTGTTTCAAATTTCTCTCCACAAATTTATTTTTCTATTAAGTTACAATCTCCTTGGGCTAGAATTTGTGTCTGTCTTTACTACTTTTGTGTCCAGGATTGACCTAGCTCAGTGATGAAGACATAGTAGATCCTGAATGCATATTAGTGAATGGTTGATTGTTAGATGGTGACATTGTGGTTTTTCTTATTTCTAAGTTATATACTGTAAAAAAAACAAAACTATACTTTTTCTTCCTTAATAGGTGATTGTTTCAAACTAAGCATCAACCACAATTAAAAATACTCATATGATATCTGTATTTCAATCATGGACAAAAATCAATATTTGATTAAAACTGCAGAGGCACAATCTTCAGAGAATGAGAAAACAAGATACTGCAATGGATTTAAGGTAGAATACATTTTATGTTTTTGAGCTAAAATAAATAAGAAACTTTTAATGTATAGAAAGGCAGGTTGCTAAAAAGGACATTGTATTTCAAATTATAATTTTCAATTGAAACATATATTCAAATACTAACATAATGGTTCATAATTTGATTTAAACCAGTCTTTTAATCTGATTAAGTATTTTTTTCATGAAATTTTTGATGCTTAATAGTTTATCAATGTGGAAAATTTTACAAGTATTTTGATAGCTTCTCTGGTTTTTGGATACATCATGAGACACTTATAAATGTGATTAAAGTAAAAAGTACATAATGAATAATATGTTTAAAATTCTTAGAATTAACTTATAAACCTAGAATATTAATGTCTTAGAATTCATTTTGTGATACTGACCTATGTAAATATTCCTTTTTCCAAAAAAAAAAACAGCATTTAAAAAAATTCTGATAAGTAATTTGGGCTCATGGAAGAGAGGTCTATAATAGTGAAAAACCTGGCCCAAAGACCTGTTTGATGATTTAGAAAAGCCGTTTAATTTTTTCATTTGCAAGCTGGTAAAGGTAATAATTCTGCCTTTTGCTTTTGACACAAACAGTATTAAACAATACAGTTGAGGTATTAAATGATGCTGGCATTTTTATAAACAGGAATGAGTACTTCTAAGCACAGTGCTAAATGGGAAGCTAAGACTCAGAAAAGAAATTTACCTGAAGTTACCTGCATTGTGAATTGAAAACCCTGGAACCCAAGTCAAAGCCTTTAAATCTCCATAGGGAAGCCTTGAGAAAATAAAGAAATAAATCAGGGTCACCTTTTAGCAATATTTTAAATTTTTTATTTACTCAAATTTGTAGTCTTATACAGCTAAATAAAGACCACCAAGATTGGAGTCAATTGAAATAATGTTATAGAAGATTCCTGTTAGTTTTGTCCAGGGAACAAAATTTGTTTGTTTTCTGAGATTACTGATTAAGTCTGTTCTGATTAAGTATTTGAGTAATATTTAGGCAGAATGGCAGTCATAAGGAAAAAGTATTGGTTAATGCAAGTGAATTACCCTCTATATTCTAAGAGTAATAAAATGCACTGAATTGTTTTTACTTTTAAATACTGAGTGTTACAGTGATTTCACTGACATGTGCATAGCAAAATAGAAGGAAACTGCCTGAAACAATAAAATTTCCAGAGTAATCTCTTATAGCATATTTGGAGAAGCTGAGTGTCAGGGAATTAACAGTATATGGAAAGGACATTCTCTACAGCCCAATAAAGAAGATCACAGCTAGAGGAAGATACTGGGATAAGATTGACATCACTAATGTTGGCATTTTAGAAACATCACTAAATTGGTTAATCCTGTCCACAAGTGATATTTAAAATAATATTTTCACTAACTTAAATTGTTAACATTGATATGTCTTTGAGAAAGAATATTAAGCTCAACAATCATTTTACAATAATTCTGTAAAGACTTACGTGCCTGTAGTTGAAGTTTGTTGCATTTCTGAGCTTACATTTTTCATTCATGAGGAATGAAGACATAATGGGAGAAAATTTCTAAAATAAATGATATTTTAATTTTTTATGAAGTTTGAGATTTCAAAGTATTAACCGAAGTTACTGAAAATATATCGACTTTTACTTTCATTAAATTACATTTTATCTGATTTCTTAATTTTCTGTGTTTGAAATATGAATTAGAGATATCGCTATAGCTAGATAATAAAAACATAATGATAAAACAAATATAATTCAGGAGCATAAAAAGGTGAGAGAAACCTTAATAATAGTAGCTAACAGTTATTGAGCATTTTCTATATGTCAGACATTGGTCTGGTGTTTTACTTTTGCTAACAGATTTCTTTCTTACCACAATTCTATCAACTGGATGCTATTATCCCCCCTTTTAAAATGAAAAAACCTAGGTATAGGCAAGGCAAATGTCTTCTCGTAGGTCTCAAAGTTGGTAATTGGGGCATGGAAGGTCTGAACTCAGGCAATCTGATTCCAAATCCTATGCTCTCAACTCTATTCCATATTGCGGAAGTAAGTGTGGATTTTTGTAATATTAGTACCCTCAAGAGGTTATGGCAAGCAGAGTTTTATAAGTGGTCTCTTTAATAACTTTCCTCATTCCATACTTCTAAAAATTTATCTTAATATTAAATCATTAAGTGTCAATCAACCATGGATTCTAACACTTGCTAATATGCATGCACACACCCAAATATTCATGTTGTTACTGACTTGCATATACATACTCATCAGGTGGCAACATATGAGTGCAAATAGATAATGTACCCAAGTAAATAAAAATGATATTTTGATAAATCAAATACTTTGATTCTTTTCTACCCCTTTTCCTCAATTTTTGTACTGAACTAACTACATTATGTAGAACTTGTTAGTATATTCTTCATCATTACATTTGTCATTTCTTCTCTTCAAATTTAATCTCAGCAAGATACAGGAGAAGGTTTAAACACAATCCAAAAAACAGTAAAACAACTTAAGAATTTAAACATTAAGTAGTAATTTTAAGAAAGCACCAAACTTCTGGAATTGAATATTTTACTACAGGAATATCATAATACAAACGTAGTATTTAACAACAAAATAGACCAAGCTTAAGAAAGACTCTCAGAGGCCAGGCACGGTGGCTCAACCCTGTAATCCCAGCACTTTGGGAGGCCAAGTTCGAAACCAGCCTGGCCAACATGCTGAAACCCCGTCTCAACTAAAAATACAAAAATTAGCAGGGCATGGTAGTGTGCACTTGTAATCCCAGCTACTTGGGAGGCTGAGGCAGGAGAACTGCCTGAACCCGAGAGGCGGAGGTTCTAGTAAGCCGAGATCGCACCACTGCACTCCAGCCTGGGTGACAGGGCAAGAAGTTGTCTCAAAAAAAGAAATAAAAAAAGAAGAAGGAAAATAAATAACCTCAGAGTTTGAAGGTTACCTCTTTGAATCAACACAAGCAGACAAAATTAAAGAAAAAATATTAATGAACGAAAGCTGTGAGAAATATGAGATCATGTAAAGAGACCAAACCTGTGACTCATTGGCATTCTTGAAAGAGAAGGAGAAAGAATAAGCAAGTTGGAAAAAGTATTTGAAGATATAGTCTATGAAAAATTTCCCAATCTTGCTAGAGAGGTTGACATGCAACTTCAAGAAATTCAAAGAAGCCCTTCAAGATACTGTATAAGACTGCCATCTACAAAACACACAGTTATCAGATTCTCCAAAGTAAACATGAAAGAAAAAAACCTTAAAGGCAACTAGGGAAAAGAAGCAGGTCACTTAACAAAAGGAGCCCCATCAGTCTAACAACAGAACATGCTTTCTGTCCTGTCACTTTAAGAGAACACCTAAAGCGGCCAGAACCAGGCAGCGATGGGGGGAACTAAAAGTGGCAGGGCCAGCCAGGTTTAAATAAAGGTGCAGTTTTTTTCCTTCAAACTCTCTTGGCTTGCTTTCTCTGTCTCTCTCTTTCACCTGCTTCTCTGGAACAAAAACCTGTGGGAGGTGAAACAGGCAAAAGCTATCTGGTAAAACCAGGCGTTAGGCTTGCACGTGGGGCAAAGTGGGCAAGCACTTCCCCCAGGCCTTTCACTCCTTGCTAGCAAAAACCGCGACCCAGCCTCGCGGGTGGGCCCAGGTCTGCGCAGCAAGCACATAGACAAAAAGCAACAGGGGCAAGGTGTTTCCCAGCCAGGCATAAAGGCTCTAAATGCTGTAACTTCCCCAAATACTCTTGCGGCCCAAGCTAAGCAGAGTGGCAACAGCGCTTAAAAAGAAGCAAAGCGGGGAAGCGCTTTTGCTGGCTGCCCTGGGTCCCAAAGCCAGGCTGTTAAAAACGGCAGTCAAAAACAAAACAACAGGAGCTGAGGCAGGAGAATTGCCTGAACCCAGGACGCGGAGGTTGCGCTGAGCCAAGATTGCGCCATTGCACTCCAGCCTGGGTAACAAGAGCGAAACTCCAACTCAAAAAAACAAAACAAAACAAAAAAACAAAAACAAAACACTTCCCCCAGGGTGTTTGCCTGCAGGCCACGGATCCCTGTGTGGGCAGTGGCTCAAAAAGTAAATCAAAAGCAGGGTCAACATAGTGTTGTATTTGACCTAGCGTAGAAAGTTAGCACCAAGACAAAAGTATGCCAGATTGCAGGGTCATTTATTATGCCGGCGACCACAGAGGACTCACGTCTCTCCAACCTGTGGCATCAAAAGGAGGGTGCCAAGGCTTTTTATACCCGAAAAACCACCTTGGGAGTGGGGGTGAGGAGCGGGGATGGGGATGAAAAGGTTTTGGACATTACAAGGTCTAGGTGATTCTGTGATTCACCTCTTGGGCGGAGACGAGGGTGGGGGGTTTCCGGACATTCCAAGGGCCAGGGGACTTTTGTCATTCTGTTTGTTACTTCAGTGGTTTACGGAAGTCAAGATAAGCATTTGTTTACACACAGATCTTAGTTATCCTGGGCTGCTCATTTTAGTTATTACTAAATAACTAAAGCAAAGGCTAGCAATTCTGGCACAATATCACAATAGCAACCAAAAACTGCAGGGGCAGGGCATGGTTCCCAAAACTCACAGCAAATGCTGCTTTTAAACTAACAGTAGCAAGTGGCTTTTTTTCCCTCAGCACACCGGCCCCAAAAAAAAAAAAAAGCAGCTGCTGGCTGTCAGCCCTGCCTGGCTTTCGGTCATCCACACCGCCTCGGAGAGCAGCATTCTCATTCAAAATACGGCGAAAAAAAGCTTTCTACCACCCGTCGCAGTGGCTCAGGCCTGTAATCCCAGCACTTTGGGAGGCCGAGGTGGATAGATCACGAGGTCAAGAGACCATCCTGGCCAACATGGTGAAACCTTGTTTCTACTAAAAATACAAAAATTAGCTGGGCATCGTGGTGGGCGCCTGTAGTTCCAGCTACTTGGGAGGCTGAGGCAGGAGAATTGCTTGAATCCGGGAGGCAGAGGTTGCAGTGAGCCGAGATCGCACCACTGCACTCCAGCCGGGCGCCTGGCGACAAAACGACTCTCCATCTCAAAAAAAAAAAGCTTTCTACCTTGCCTTATTGCAAGTAGCGTGCTAACACAGTTAGTTATAGTGTAGGGCAACTACAAGGTTGCTGGTTCAAATCCCCAGTAAAGTCAGTCTTAAATTTAAAAATCCTATTAAATTAAAAAGTTAAAAGCCATAAAACTTTGTGTTTACTGTAATTTGTCTTGCTTAAAACTGGCTCGCTCTCTCTATGGAAAACTTTTTCATCTAAAAAATCATAAACCAAGTCTAGGGCACCAATAGTTAATGGCAGGTCTTTCATCCCTAAGGGCATTTTCCTACAATGAACAATGAGTTAAAAAATGTCCAGGTCCTAAGGGTATTGTTCCTGCCTCAGGCATGCCAGGCCTGCCTTATTTAAATTATATGCTCTAATGGCCCCTCCCTAAAAATATACCCTTCTAGGGCAGTTTTATAATCCAGCTTGTGTAAATTAAACTTTTGCTGGGAAATATTGGTACCCATCTCCTAAGCCTTACCGGCCTCATCAAGTGCTCATTAGTACATAAACTACCCAACCCAATAGCCCTTCATGCCTCTATAGTAGTCACTCAAGTTCATGCAAACAATAAGTAAGCAGGTCCCTTAATGCTGTTAGGGTATAATTCAAATCTAGTACACAAAAAGCACCCCCTCCAAAAAACTACACATCTTGGGCACCAAAATTTCAAAATACTAACTAAAAAATGCTCCATTATCAGTATCTTACCTGTAAAATGCCTTAGGTCAAGTGGCTGTGATCTTTAACCTGAAATGCTGGCATTCCTTGTGTTCAATTTCAAAGGGGTACCAATCTTCCCCAAATCAAGGCCCCATTAAAGTGTATACCTAAAAAATTAAAACCAATTTAACACACAATCTTTTAAAAAAAAATCAGCTTGTTTTTCTCTATCAAACGGTGTGGCCAAATTACCCCCTGCCAAGTAAAAAACCTAGCGCCGCCCCACCCCCCCAAAAAACCCAACAGCTTTCCTTAAGCAATTACAAAAGGCTTTAAAAAAAGTGCATTCCCCTGTCATCAAACTCCATTAAAAGTCAGTTAATACTAAAAAACAAGTTCATTACTCAGTCAGCAGCAAATATCAAAAAAAAAAACCTTCAAAAACTGGTCTTGGAGTCAAAACAAAGTCTAAAATCATTACTAAATTACGCAACCTTGGTGTTTTATAATAAAAAACAAACAGGCTGAAAAAAAAAGTCAGGAAAAGGCTGCTGCCTTAGTCATTGTTTTCAGGCAAGCAAATGCCAGGGGCTCAAATAAAGAAAGGCTCAGATTAACTGCCAGTCTGGCAAAGCTTGTTACCCGTGCGGTCTAAAGGCACACTTTATAAGAAAATTGTCTCCCCAAAACCACCATCTCATGTCCACGCCTGCTGTGCCAGGGAAATCACTAAAAAGCACACTGTCCCAAAAAATAAAGGTTATCAGAGCCTAACGTATCTAACCAAATAATCCAATAGAAAAACTAAGGGTGATTAGGGCAAATGCCAGCACAAGCCATCACCCCACAAAACCCCAGGTAAAGCTAACCATAAAGGTCCAAAAGGTTAATCTCCTCCTAAACACTGGCAGGGCCTTCTCAATATTTCTCTCCTGCCCTAAAAACTTAGTGCTTGTTAAATCTCTCCCTTCAAACTCTCCCTCTCTAGGCCCATCTTAAAAAAACAAAAAAAAAAAAACCATTTTCAGTCATCTGTCTACCCCAACGGCAGTTAAGGTAGTAAAAATTAATTCATAAATTCACCACACTTGGCTAACGCCTTAAATATCTCCTAAAAAAAAGTCATAAACCCTCCACTCTACAGACGAAATTTCCAAAAAACAACTCTTCGTATCCCTGCAAGCTATTAAAAAATCTACACCTGCTTTTCCAACAAAATCCCCAGGAAAGTAACCATGAATAAGTCTAATTTATATCCTTACATTAGCAAAACTATAACCCTCAACTTTGCTATCTCTCAAACTCCAATTATCCTTTTCATATTAAAACAAAACAAAACAAAAAACTTGTCTCTTTCTTAAAAAATGCTATTTTGTAAACCACTTAAGTATTGTTTTAAACATAAAACTAAAATATCAAACACAGGGCTAAAAACCTTCAAAAACCTGGCTCTATTTTCTCCTAGGCTCATTTATAACCATCTATATTTGTTGGCCTTTAGGCTTCTCATCTTTAACCACCTTATCACATTTGTTTCTTATAAAACCATAAGGTCACAATCCTGCCACTAAAACCCCAAATGTCCTTGGCTTGTGGGCTCTATCATAAACCTCTAGATCAACCTGTTGTACAGGACCGAGCATAGAAATTTAGCACCAAGACAAAAGTATGCCAGATTGCAGGGTCATTTATTATGCCGGCGACAACAGAGGACTCACGTCTCTCCAACCTGTGGTGTCGAAAGGAGGGTGCCAAGACTCTTTATACCCAAAAAACCACCTTGGGAGTGGGGGTGAGGAGCGGGGATGGGGATGAAAAGGTTTCGGACATTCCAAGGGCCAGGGGATTCTTGTCATTCTGTTTGTTACTTCAGTGGTTTACAGAAGTCAAGATAAGCATTTGTTTACACATTATCTGGGTGGTGATAGAAGTCACAGATCTTAGTTACTTATTACAAGTCACAGGAGCCAGGATGGAATTAGCCTGGGCTGCTTATTTTGGTTATTACCGGTAAGCAAAGGCTAGCAATTCTAGCACATTATCACAAACCTGCACCCTTAAATGTCCCCCCTTTAAAAAAAAACCTCAAATGCAGGGCCCCGTCTATGCCCTATTTCAGCAAAAAATAGCTGTAAAGCAATCAACACCCAAGTTCCAAAGAAAGTTAAACTTTCCTGTTCAAAAGAAGGAAGGAGGGAATATGTTCTCTTTCTGGGTACACAAGGGGGTGTAGGTTTAAGGGCAAGAACTTCCCAGCACCATGCCCCTCTTCCTGACTCTCTCCATCCAGGAGATTTAACGGTCTCTGTTTCAATTTTCATATGTGCAGGAAAGGGCCAAAAGTCGACCATTCCGGCAGAAGTTCTAAGGAACTCCTTTGATTGTCCAGGGGTCTTGAAGGAGGTGGGGATTCCTCCCAGGTTATAAGTCCCTGTCTTCCTCACCACTTTAAACCCCATGTTTGGATTCCCTTCCATACTCTTCATGGAAGTTTTCTCTCTTCTCCTTTTTCTCTTTCTCTACCTAAATAAATCACTTTCTGCAAAAACTCTTTTGTGGGTATGGTATTTACTTTACAAGCCTACTGCATCCACTGTGGTCCACTCTCTCATTCTTAAAAAAACAAAAAACCAAAAACTTACAACATTCTGTCAAAAAAGCTATGCCTCCCTGGCACCCCAAAAACCCAGTCACAGGTGGATTGCATCTTTCAATATATTGGTCCATTTTTTATTGGTTATTATAGTTGTAGGCAGAGTGTAGCTTATAGTATTTTCTTTATTATCCTTTTCGTGTATATTGGATCTGTAGTTATGTCCCTTCGTTTATTTCTTTTGTTAATAGTTTGTGTTCATCCTCTTTTTCTTAGGTAATCTAGCTGGATAAATTTTATTAATCTTTCTAAAGAATTAACCTTAGATTGTCAATTTTCTCTATTGATTTCCTGTTTTTAATTTGATTTCAGGTCTAATATTTATCTTTTCTTGTCCTTCCTTAAAATTCAATTTGCTCTTTTCTTTTTAGTTTCCCAAGGTAAAAACTTAGATATTGATTTAGATTTTTCTTATTTTCTATTATATGTATTCAGTGCAATAAATCTTTAAGCATCGATTTTGCTACCTTTCACAAATTTTGATAATTTGTGTGTTTAATTTTATTTTGTTTAAAATGTTTTAAAATTGTTCTTCAGATTTCCTTTGACTCATATGTTACTTCAGTGTGGTAGGTAACTTCCACATATTTTGATATTTTTCCAGTTATCTTTTTGTTATAGTTTAAATTCATTGTTGTCTAAGAGAAGACACTATAACTTCTATTATTTTAAATGTATTAAGCTGGGGTTTATGGCTTTTAGAATGTGGTATATCTTTGTGCATGTTCCATGTAGGCTTGAGAAGAAATGTGTATTCTGCTATTGTTGAATGAAATAACATATATTTGTTTATTATATCCAGTTGATTGATGGTGTTTTTAAGGTCAGTTATGTTCTTCCTGTTTTTAGCTGCTGGATCTTTCCATTTCTCATAGAGAGGGGTAGAAGTCTCCAAGTACCATAGTGTATTCATTTTTTACTTCTTGTAGTTTTACTGGTTTTTACTTCTGATAGTTTGCGGCTCTGTTATTTGGTGCATCGATGTTAACTTTCTAATGTCTTTTTTTTTTTTTTTTTTTTTTGAGACAGAGTTTCACTCTTGTTGCCCAGGCTGGAGTGCAATGGCGCGATCTCGGCTCACCGCAACCTCCGCCTCCTAGGTTCAGGCAATTCTCCTGCCTCAACCTCCTGAGTAGCTGGGATTACAGGCACGTGCCACCATGCCCAGCTAATTTTTTGTTGTTTTAGTAGAGACGGGGTTTCACCATGTTGACCAGGATGGTTTTGATCTCTTGACCTCGTGATCCACCTGCCTCGGCCTCCCAAAGTGCTGGGATTACAGGCGTGAGCCACCGCGCCTGGCTCTAATGTCCTTTTTATGAATAATTTCTTTTCTTTAGAGTCTACTGGGTCCAAAATTAATTTAGATAGTCTGCTTTGCTTTGGTTATTGTTAGCATGGAAGGTTTTTCTCCATTTGTTTATTCTTTATGTTTTAAATTATACTTTAAGTTCTGGGATACATGTGCAGAACGTACCGGTTTGTCACATAGGGATACACATGCCATGGTGGTTTGCTGTACCCATCAACCCATCATAAACATTAGTTATTTCTCCTAATTCGATCCCTCCCCTACACCCCCACCCTCCGACAGGCCCCAGTATGTGATGTTCCTCTCCGTGTGTCCATGGGTTCTCATTGTTCAACTCCCATTTATGAATGAGAACATGTGGTGTTTGGTTTTCTGTTCCTGTGTTAGTTTGCTGAGAATGATGGTTTCCAGCTTCATCCATGTCCCTGCAAAGAGCATGAACTCATTTTTTATGGCTGCCTATTATTCCATGGTATATATGTGCCACATTTTCTTTATCCAGTCCATCATAGATGGGCATTTAGGTTGGTTTCAAGTCTTTAGTGTTGTGAATAGTGCTACAATAAACATACATGTGCATGTGTCTTTATAGTAGAATGATTTAGAATCCTATGTGTATATACCCAGTAATGGGATAGCTGAATCAAATGGTATTTCTAGTTCTAGATCCTTAAGGAATCGCCAAGCTGTCTTCCACAAACAGTTGAGCTAATTTACACTCCCACCAACAGTGTAAAAACTTTCCTATTTCTTTACATTCTCTCCGGTATCTGTTGTTTCTTGAACATTTTAATAACCATCGTTCTAACTGGTGTGAGATGGTATCTCATTGTGGTTTCGATTTCTCTAAAGATCAATGATGATGAGCTTTATTTCATGTTTGTTGGCTGCATAAATGTCTTCTTTTGAGAAGTGTCTGTTCATAATGTTTGCCCACTTTTTGATGGAGTTGTTTGTTTTTTTGCTTGTAAATTTGCTTAAGTTTCTTATAGATTCTGGATATTAGCCCTTTGTCATATTGATAGATTGCAAAAATTTTCTCCTATTCTGTAGGTTGCCTGTTCACTCTGATGATAGTTTCTTTTGACGTGCAGAAGTTCTTTAGTTTAATTAGATCCTATTAGTCAATTTTGGCTTTTGTTGTCATTGCTTTGGGTGCTTTAGCCATAAAGTCTTTGCCCATCCCTATGTCCTGAATGGCATTTCCTAGGTTTTCTTCTAGGGTTTTTATAGTTTTATGTTTCACATTTAAGTCTTTAATCTATGTTGAGTTAATTTTTGTATAAAGTATAAGGAAGGGGTCCAGTTTCAGTTTTCTGCATATGGCTACCCAGTTTTCTCAACACTATTTATTAAATAGTGTTAAATAAGTTCCTTATTTATTAAATAAGGAATCTTTTCTTCATTACTTGTTTTTGTCAGGTCTTTCAAAGATCAGATGGTTGTAGATGTGTGGCATTATGTCTGAGGCCTCTGTTCCGTTCCATTAGTCTATACATCTGTTTTGATACGAGTACCATGCTGTTTTGGTTACTGTAGCATTGTGCTATAGTTAAAGGTCAAGTAGTGTGATGCCTCCAGCTTTGTTCTTTTTGCTTAGGATTCTCTGGGCTAGAGGGGCTCTTTTTTTGGTTCCATATGAAATTTAAAGTAATTTTAATTCTGTTAAGAAAGTCAATGGTAGCTTGATGGGGATAGTATTCAATCTACAAATTACTTTGGGCAGTATGGCAATTTTCGTGATATTGATTCTTTCTATCCATGAGCATGAAATGTTTTTCCACTTGTTTGTGTCCTCTATTATTTCCTTGAGCTGTGGTTTATAATTCACCTTGAAGAGGTCCTTTACTTACCTTGTAAGTTGTATTCCTAGGTATTTTATTCTCTTTGTAGTAATTGTGAATGGGAGTTCACTCATGATTTGGCTCTCTGTCTGTTATTGCTGTAAAGAAATGCTTCTAACTTTTGCACAATGATTTTGTATCCTGAGACTTTGCTCAAGTTGCTTATCAGCTTAAGGATATTTGGGGCTGAGACTATGGAATTTTCTAAATAGACCATCATGTCATCTGCAAACAAAGACAATTTGACTTCTTCTCTTCCTATTTGAATACACTTTCTTTCTTTCTCTTGCCCGATTGCCCTGGCCAGAACTTCCAATACAATGTTGCATAGAAGAAGTAAAAGAGGGCATTCTTCTCTTGTGCTGGTTTTCAAAGGGAATGCTCTCAGCTTTTGCCCATTCAGTATGATATTGGCTGTGGGTTTGTCATAAATACCTCTTATTATTTTGAGATCTGTTCCATCACACATATACACAGCCAGCACAGCCCAGTCTACAGCTCCCAGCGAGATCAATGCAAAAGACAGGTGATTTCTGCATTTCCAACTGAGGTACCCAGCTCATTTCATTGGGACTGGTTAGACAGTGGGTGCAGCCCATGGAGGGCACTTGGAATGCCAGTGAGACAGAATTTTTCACTACCCTGAAAAGGGGGCTGAAGCCAGGGAGCCAAGTAGTCTAGCTCAGCAGATCCCACACCTATGGAGCCCAGCAAGCTAAAATTCACTGGCTTGAAATTCTCATTGCCAGCACAGCAGTCTGAAGTCAACCTGGGATGCTTGAGTTTGGTGGGGGGAGGGGCTTCTGCAATTACTGAGGCTTGAGTGGCACTTTTCTCCTCACAGTGTGAACAAAACCATCGGGAAGTTCAAACTGGGTGGAGCCCACCAGTGCTTGGCAAATCTCCTGTAGCCAGACTGCCTCTCTAGATTCCTCCTCTCTGAGCAGGGCACCTCTGAAACAAAGGCAACAGCCCCAGTCAGGGGCTTATAGATCAACCTCCCACCTTCCTGGAACAGAGCACCTCGGGGAAGGGACAGGTGTGGGAGCAGCTTCAGCCGACTTAAACGTTCCTGCCTGGCAGCTCTGAAGAGAGCAGCAGATCTCTCAGCACAGCATTCAAGCTCTACTATGGAACAGACTACTTCCTCAAGTGAGTCCTCATTCCCATGCCTCCTGACTGGGAGACACCTCCCAGCAGGGATCGACAGACACCTCATGCAGCAGGGCTCCAGCTGGCATCTGGTGGGTGCCCCTCTGGGACGAAGCTTCCAGAGGAAGGAATGGGCAGAAATTTTTGCTGTTCTTCAGCCTCTGCTGGTGCTACCCAGGTAAAGAGGGTCTGGAATGGATCTCC
Organism: Sapajus apella; assembly: GCF_009761245.1. Lineage (NCBI taxonomy): Eukaryota > Metazoa > Chordata > Mammalia > Primates > Cebidae > Sapajus > Sapajus apella. The sequence continues at coordinate 7,901,761 of NW_022436942.1, read as the reverse complement.
AGCAAACTCCAGCAGACCTGCAGCAGACAGGCCTGACTGTTAGAAGGGAAACAAACAGGAATAGCATCAACATCAAGAGAAAGTACGTCCACATACAAACTTCATCTGAAGGTCACCAACATCAAAGCCCAAAGGTAGATAAATCCAAGAAGATGAGGAAAAACCAGTGCAAAAACGCTGAAAATTCCAAAAACCAGAATGCCTGTTCTCCAGAGTATCATGTTTACTTTTAATCTGTATGTGTTTATATGTTTAAAGTGGGTTTCACGTAGACAACACGTAGTTGATTCTTGTTTCTTGATCTTTATCAATTTCAGTCTTTTAATTGGCACATTTAGATCATTTGTGTTAAAAGTGATTACTTATGTAAAGTCATGTGTCACATTAAAAGAAATGCATTCTGAGAAATGCATTGTTAGATAATTTTGTCATTGTGTGAACATCTTAGAGTGTACACACACAAACCTAGATATTATAGCATACTACACATCCAAGTTTATGGTATAGATTATTACTTTGAGGCTACAAAACCCTGTACATTATTGTGGTTTACTAAATACTGAAGGAATTGTAACATAGTGGTATTGGTGTATCTAAACATATCTGAGCATAGAAAAGATAAAGTAAAAATATGGTATTATACTCAATGGGACCATTGTATATGCTATCCAACATTGACTTAAATGTCATTATGGGATGTGTGACTGTAGTTACATTAATATCTACCATAAAGGGTTGCCTGGGTGTTGGCAAGATATATTTACAAATAATTTAAGTCCACTGTCACATGGCATCATATCGCCATGGGTAGTGTGAGTACCTGATAATAACAAATTATTTCTAATACTTTTCTTCTATTTCTTGTATCATTATCGTCATTCATTTCAATTTTGTATCAGTATATGTAATCAAATACATTATAGATATTATTTTTAAAACTTTTATATCTTGGATTAAGAATAAGAAAAATAATAACTTTTATGCTCACTTATTTCTTCAATGTTTTTCTCTCTTTAAGTAGAACTGAGTTTCTGATTTATATTATTTTTCTGGAAAGGCTTCTTTTAACATCTTGCAAGTCTAGTCAAGAAATGTGGCAACACATTTCTTTTTTTTTTTTCTTGGATTCCCTTTTTTTTGCATTTTAGGTTTTGGGGTACATGTGAAGAACATACAAGATTGTTGCATAGGTACACACATGGCAGTGTGATTTGCTGCCTTCCTCCCCATCACCTATATCTGGCATTTCTCCCCATGCTTTCTTTCCCCAAATCCCCACCCCCCACTGTCCCTCCCCATTTCCCCCCAACAGATCCCAGTGTGTGATGCTCCCCTCCCTGTGTCCATGTGATCTCATTGTTCATTACCCACCTATGAGTGAGAACATGCGGTGTTTAATTTTCTGTTCTTGTGTCAGTTTGCTGAGAATGATGGTTTCCAGGTTCATGGTTTCCATGTCCCTACAAAGGACACGAACTCATCGTTTTTGATGGCTGCATAATATTCCATGGTGTATATGTGCCACATTTTCCCTGTCCAGCCTATCATCGATGGGCATTTGGGTTGGTTCCAGGCCTTTGCTATTGTAAGCTGTGCTGCAATGAACATTTGTGTGCATGTGTCCTTATAATAGAATAATTTATAATCCTTTGGATATATACCCAGTAATGGGATTGCTGGGTCAAATGGAATTTCTATTTCTAGGTCCTTGAGGATTCGCCACACTGTCTTCCACAATGGTTGAACTAATTTAAACTCCCACCAACAGTGTAAAAGTGTTCCTATTTCTCCACTTCCTCTCCAGCATCTGTTGTCTCCAGATTTTTTAATGATCGCCATTCTAACTGGCGGGAGATGGTATCTCAGTGTAGGTTTGATTTGCATTTCTGTAATTACCAGTGATGATGAGCATTTTTTCATATGCATGTTGGCCTCATGTATGTCTTCTTTTGTAAAGTGTCTGTTCATATACTTTGTCCACTTTTGAATGGGCTTGTTTGTTTTTTTTTTGTAAATCTGTTTTTGTTCTTTGTAGATACTGGATATTAGCCCTTTGTCAGATGGGTAGACTGCAAAAATTTTTTCCCATTCTGTTGGTTGCCGATTCACTCTAATGACTGTTTCTTTTGCTGTGCAGAAGCTGTGGATTTTGATTAGAAAAATGGTACATTTTTCTGTTTTGGCTTTTGTTGCCAATGCTTTTGGTGTTTTGGTCATGAAGTCCTTGCCTATGCCTATGTCCTGAATGGTTTGCCTAAATTTTCTTTTAGTGTTTTTATGGTGTTAGGTCTTATGTTTAAGTCTTTAATCCATCTGGAGTTAATTTTAATGTAAGGTGTCAGGAAGGGGTCCAGTTTCTGCTTTCTGCACATGGCTAGCCAGTTTTCCCAACACCATTTATTAAACAGGGGATTCTTTCCCCATTGCTTGTTTTTGTGAGGTTTGTCAAAGATCGGATGGTTGCAGATGTGTTGTGTTGCTTTCAAGGCCTCTGTTCTGTTCCATTGGTCTATATCTCTGTTTTGGTACCAGTACCATGCTGTTTTTATTACTTTAGCCTTGTAGTATAGTTTGAAGTCCAGTAGTGTGATGCCTCCTGCTTTGCTCTTTTTGCTTAGAATTGGCCTGGCTATGTGGGCTCTCTTTTGGTTCCATATGAAGTTTAAGGCATTTTTTTTCCAGCTCTGTGAAGAAGGTCATTGGTAGCTTGATGGGGATAGCGTTGAATCTATAGATTACTTTGGGCAGTATGGCCATTTTCACGATATTGATTCTTCCTAACCATGAACATGGAATGTTTCTCCATCTGTTTGTGTCCTCTCTTATTTCCTTGAGCAGTGGTTTGTAGTTCTCCTTAAAGAGGTCCTTTACGTTCCTTGTTAGTTGTATTCCTAGGTATTTTATTCTCTTTGTAGCAATTTTGAATGGCAGTTTGTTCTTGATTTGGCTCTCTTTAAGTCTGTTATTGGTGTATAGGAATGCCTGTGATTTTTGCACATTGATTTTGTATCCTGAGACTTTGCTGAAGTTGCTTATCAGTTTCAGGAGATTTGGGGCTGAGACGATGGGATCTTCTAGATGTACAATCATGTCATCTGCAAATAGAGGCAATTTGACTTCCTCCTTTCCTATTTGAATATGCTTTATTTCTTTTTCTTGCCTGACTGCTCTGCCTAGAACTTCCAATACTACATTGAATAGGAGTGGTGAGAGAGGGTATCCTTGTCTAGTGCCAGATTTCAAAGGGAATGCTTCCAGTTTTTGCCCATTCAGTATGATATTGGCTGTTGGTTTGTCATAAATAGCTTTTATTATTTTGAGATACATTCCGCCAATACCTAGTTTATTGAGGGTTTTTAGCATAAAGCGCTGTTGAATTTTGTCAAAGGCCCTCTCTGCATCAGTTGAGATAATCATGTGGTTTTTGTCTTTGGTTCTGTTTATGTGGTAAATTATATTTATAGACTTGCATATGTTGAACCAGCCTTGCATCCCCGGGATGAAGCCTACTTGATCATGGTGGATAAGCTTTTCGATGTGCTGTTGCAATTGGTTTGCCAGTATTTTATTGAAGATTTTTGCATCTATATTCATCATGGATATTGGCCTGAAGTTTTCTTTTCTTGTTGAGTCTCTGCCAGGTTTTGGTATCAGGATGATGTTGGTCTCATAAAATGATTTGGGAAGGATTCCCTCTTTTTGTATTGTTTGGAATAGTTTCAGAAGGAATGGTACCAGCTCCTCTTTGTATGTCTGGTAGAATTCAGCTGTGAACCCATCTGGACCTGGGCTTTTTTTGAGTGGTAGGCTCTTAATTGCTGCCTCAACTTCAGACCTTGTTATTGGTCTATTCGGGGTTTTGACTTCTTCCTGGTTTAGGTTTGGGAGGAGGCAAGTGTCCAGAAATTTATCCATTTCTTCCAGGTTTACTAGGTTATGTGCATAGAGTTGTTTGTAATAATCTCTGATGATGGTTTATATTTCTGTGGCATCTGTGGTGATATCCCCTTTATCATTTTTTATTGCATCTATTTGATTATTCTCTTTTCTTTTTCATTAATCTGGTGAGTGGTCTATTTTGTTCATCTTTTTAAAAAACCAGCTCCTGGATTTATTGATTTTTTGAAGGTTTTTTTGTGTCTCTATCTCATTCAGTTCTGCTCTGATCTTAGTTATTTTTTGTCTTCTGCTAGGTTTTGAGTTTTTTTGAGCTTGCTCCTCTAGTTCTTTCAATTTTGACGATAGGGTGTCGATTTTAGATCTCTCGTTGCTTCTCATGCGGTTATTTATTGCTATATATTTTTCTCTAGAGACTGCTTTAAATGTGTCCCAGAGATTCTGGTATGTTGTGTCTTCATTCTCATTGGTTTTGAAGAACATCTTTATTTCTGCTTTCGTTTCATCGTTTGTCCAGTCAACATTCAAGAGCCAGTTGTTCAGTTTCCATGAAGCTGTGTGTTCTGAGTTAGTTTCTGAATTCTGAGTTCTGACTTGATTGCACTGTGGTCTGAGAGACTGTTTGTTATGATTTCTGTTCTTTTGCATTTGTCGAGGAATGATTTACTTCCAATTATGTGGTCAATTTTACAGTAGATGTGATGTGATGCTGAGAAGAATGTATATTCTGTGGATTTGGGGTGGAGAGTTCTGTAAACGTCTATTAGGTTTGCTTGGTCCAGGTCTGAGTTCAAGTCCTGGATATCCTTGTTAGTTTTCTGTCTATTGACAGAAATATTGACAATGGGGTGTTAAAGTCTCCCACTATTATTGTGTGGGAGTCTAAGTCTCTTTGTAAGTCATTAAGAACTTGCCTTATGTATCTGGGTGCTCCCGTATTAGGTGCGTATATATTTAAGATCGTTAGCTTTTCTTGTTGCATTGATCCTTTTACCATTATGTACTGTGCTTCTTTGTCTCTTTTGAACTTTGTTGGTTTAAAGTCTATTTTATCAGAGACGAGAATTGCAACTCCTGCTTTTTTTTGCCCTCCATTTGCTTGGTAAATCTTCCTCCATCCCTTTATTTTGAGCCTTTGCGTATCCTTGCATGTGAGATGGGTTTCCTGGATACAGCACACTGATGGGTTTTGGCTTTTTATCCAATTTGCCAGTCTGTGTCTTTTGATTGGGGCATTTAGTCCATTTACATTTAGGGTTAATATTGTTATGTGTTAATTTGATCCTGCCATTTTGATGCTAGCTGGCTGTTTTGCCCATTGGTTGATGCAGTTTATTCATTGTGTTGATGCTCTTTACCATTTGGTATGTTTTTGGAATGGCTGGTACTGGTTGTTCCTTTCTATGTTTAGTGCCTCTTTCAGGAGCTCTTGTAAAGCAGACCTGGTGGTAATGAAATCTCTGAGTACTTGCTTGTTTGCAAAGGATTTTATTTCTCCTTCACTTACGAAGCTTAGTTTGGCTGGATATGAAATTCTGGGTTGAAAGTTCTTTTCTTTAAGGACGTTGAATATTGGCCTCCACTCTCTTCTGGCTTGTAGGGTTTCTGCTGAGAGATCTGCTGTGAGTCTGATGGGCTTCCCTTTGTGGGTAACCTGACTTCTCTCTCTGGCTGCCCTTAGTATTTTCTTCTTCATTTCAACCCTGGTGAATCTGAAAATTATGTGCCTTGGGGTTGCTCTTCTTGAGGAGTATCTTTGTGGTGTTCTCTGTATTTCCTGTACTTGAATGTTGTCCTGCCTTGCTAGGTTAGGGAAGTTTTCCTGGATGATATCCTGAAGAGTATTTTCCAGCTTGGATTCATTCTCTCCATCACATTCAGGTTCACCTATTAAATGTAGATTAGGTCTTTTCACACAGTCCCATATTTCTTGGAGACCTTGTTCATTCCTTTTTACCCTTTTTTCTTGAATCTTGCCTTGTTTTATTTCATTGAGTTGATCTTTGACCTCTGATATCCTTTCTTCTGCTTGGTCAGTTCGGCTATTCAAACTTTTGTATGCTTCACGAAGTTCTCATGTTGTGTTTTCCAGCACCATCAGTTCATTTATATTCCTCTCTAAGTTGTCTATTCTCGTTAGTATTTAGTCAAGTCTTTTTTCAAGGTTCTCAATTTCTTTGTATTGGGTTAGAACATGTTCTTTTAGCACACAGAAGTTTCTTATTACCCACCTTCTGAAGCCTGATTTTGTCAATTCATCACATTCATTCTCCATCCAGCCTTGTTCCCTTGCTGGTGAGGAGTTGTGATCCCTTCTAGGAGGAGAGGTGTTCTGGTTTCAGGTGTTTTCATCATTTTTGCGCTGGTTTTTTCCTATCTTTGTGGATTTATCCACCTGTCATCTTTGTAGTTGTTGACTTTCAGATTGGGTCTCTGAGTGGACGTCCAGTTTGTTGATGATGAAGTTACTTCTTTCTGTTTCTTAGTTTTTCTTTTAACAGTCTTGCCCCTCTGCTGTATGACTGCTGAGGTCCACTCCGGGCCCTACTTACCTGGGGATCACCTGCAGCAGCCTCCATGCTTTCGATGGGAACTGCAATCCTGAGCTGCTCCTAATTGGCCATCTTGGATCCCTCCTGGATTCTCTTTTTTTGAGACAGAGTCTCACTCTGTCACCAGGCTAGGGTGCAGTGGCGTGATCTTGGCTCACTGCAACTCTGCCTCCCGGATTCATGTGATTCTCCTGCTTCAGCCTCCCGAGTAGCTGGGACTACAGGCACGTACCACTATGCCCAGCTAATTTTTGTATTTTTAGTAGAGATGGGTTTCACCATGTTGGCCCAAAGCAACACATTTCTTTCATTTTCAATTCTCAATGGAAATTTTATTTCTCCTTCATGTTGAATGGGTAAATATACAGGGTATGGGTAAGGTATTTCTTCCTCTGTATTCTTTTGGGATATTTTTTTCTTTGTGTATGATTTTCTGTAGTTTTAAAATGACATGACTAGGTGTAACTTTTTGGGTATTTATACAACTTATTGCTCTATGGACTTCCTGAATCTGTGGTTTGTTGTCTGATATTAATTTGGGGAAATTCTCAGTTCTTATTGTTTCAAATATTTTTCCTGTCTCTTTCTATTTTCTCCTTCTAGTGATTCCATTATATGTATGTTACGCTTTTTTAATTTGGTCCACAGTTTTTAGATACTTTGTTCTAATTTTTTGTTATTTTTATTTGCATTTTGGTTTTGCAGATTTTAATTCATACATCCAGAACCTCAGATATCCTTTTTTTAGTCATGTGCAGCATACTTACGTGTTTACCAAAGGCATACTTCATTTCTGCTACAGTGTTTTGACATATAATATTGGGTTTTTAAATGGAATTTGTATCTGTCTATTTACATTGCTCTGTTCTTGCATGCTTCATTTTACCACTGGAATGCTTAGCATATTAATCACAATTGTCATAAATGCTCAGTCCAATAAGTCCAGTGTCCTTTCTATCTGAGTTTGGTTCTGATTCTTGCTCTGTCTCTTCAAAATTGTATTTTTTTTTCTTTTTGGTGACATGTAATATTTTCTGGATATCCAGACATAATGTATTGAGTTTTGTAAAACCTGCTATACATTAGCTTTTAATAATTGTTGTTAAGGTATGGGAAAGGAGAGGCTGTTTTTTCCTCTAAACTGTAACCTTCACAAGTATTTTTTTTAGCATTTTTTTTCCTTCTTAGAATGGGTTCAGTACAGTGAGATGGATTTGGGTATTTTCCTTTTGTCGCATGAAAGACTAGAATTGGCTGGAGTTGAGTATTTCCTTTCCCTTGGGTAAGTTAGGCTCTAATAACACACCATCTTATGAGGCCCTGAGAAACTAGTTCTGCCTGAGGGCAAGCACTACAAGTCCTATTAAAAACAGAGTACTCTGGTCTATTTCAAAATGAGTCTTGTCCCCTCATGCTGCAGAAAGAAAAGGATAAATTTTCTTCAACATTTATTAGAAGAACCTGGTCAAGCTCCTGGAGGGAATAACTCACAAAATGTGGAGGTCACGGACTGGGTTCCCTTGGAGATTTTAGTGCTCAGACTCAATCACATTGACTGAGACTCTAGCAGTTTATCAACTATAGTGGAGGTATTTCTACCTTGGCACTGGTTCCTGTGTGGTTTCTGCTCCTGAGTCTCTACTGCTGTTAGCTGTGAGTCCTTGTAATCACCTATTTGTCTCTTCAATCTTGAGGGCAGTGGTTTGTCTCACCTCTTTTACAGATCCAGGAAGAGTTGTTACATTTTAAATTTGTTCAGTGTTTTCCTTGTTGTTACTATAAAATGGCAACCTCCAAGCTCCTTGAAGGTTTCCAGAGCTAGAAACCAGAAGTATATTTTTTATTGTATTCCATAACAGTTCTACATTTTACTTAAGATTTCATTGTGATTTCTTGATTAATACACAAGTCATTTAAAAATAACATTTTCCTCAAATATTTAGGAATTTTTCTAAATAAATTTTTGCCATTAATATCTGTCATAATTACATTGCAGAAGATATCACAACTAATTTTTGAGATTTGTTGAGACTTCTCTGTGGTCTTAGTATATCAATGTTTGTAAGTCTCCCTGATGTACTTAATAAAAATGCATATTCTTTGAATTGTTGGATGTATAATTTTATATGTGTCTGAGAGGTTGAGAGGTCAGTCATATTAATTGTGTTATTCAGATCTATGTCCTTGCTAATATTTTAACTGCTTCACTTATGATTGAAAGATGTTGAAATTTTCTCTTACAACAGCAGTTCTATTGATTTTTGCTTACATATTTTGCAACAACTAAGTACATTATTATATAACCATTTTATCTTTTAGGATGATATATTTCAATATGTAGAGGACTTCTCTATCCCTAACTATGTTTTTATGTCTATTTGGGCTATTATATATACAGCTATAATTTTTTCTTTTAGTGGTTATGTTTTCTTATCATTTTACTATCATCAGAATTTCTTCATGATTTAGGAGTATCTCATAAAAAGCACAGAGGTAAATTTTGATGAGATATCCAAACTAAAAATTACCTATTTTTAAACTAGCAATTTTGTCCACTTATATTTATTGTATCTATTGATATAATTAGACTTGTTTTTACTATCTTAGATCATTATGCCAATTTTCCTTTTTTTTATGTTCCCTTAAAACTCTTTCTTACACTTTTTGAATTTATATGCCTATCTCTCTCATAACAAGGAAAACACTCTAGCATGATTCTATGGTCTGAATGTTTGTTTCCCTCCAAATTTATATGTTGAGTCATAATCACCAAGGTGATTCTACAGAAGGTGGGGACTTTGGAAATGATTAGTTCATGAAGGTAGAGTTTTCATGAACAAAACTAGTATACTTATGAAAGAGACTCAGTTGAGCTTCCTTGCTCTATCTAACATACGAGGTTACACTGAGAAGATGGTTATCACCAAATACCGAATCTGCTGGTGTCTTGATCTCAGATTTCCCAGGCTCCAGAACTGCAAAAAAATAATAATAATTTATATTGTTTATAAAGTGTACAGTTTTCTTACATGATTTATTTTACTATATTTTATTATAACGCCCCAAATAGACTTAGACACATGTTCACAGACTCTTTGATATGCCTCCTTACCCTCTACACAATCTGATGCTATCTGGATTTTCAATCTAAAATTTTAAATTTTAGATACTATGACCATTTTACCTCCTTTCCTGTTTTTGTTTTTGTTTGTTAAAGACATTGGGAAAATTTATGAAGTATTTTATTCGCCTTGCTTTACAAATATTATGCAACATCTTCAGAATTGGATTCTTTTATTTAAGCAATTCTTCCAAAATTGTTACTTGTGTGAGTGTTTGCCTGTAGTATTTTTAAGGCCTTATATACTTGACCATATATATCTTTATAGTAGAGTGGCTGTTTAGCTAAATATAAAATTATGGGTTCAATCCTCTTTTACTTCAATACTTCATAAATGTATGTTTCTTTGTCTTTTGTATACCCACTTTTGCTGTTAGAAAGTGATATATTTTCTTTCCTGAAGGGCCTCAAATTTTTTTCTTGTCTTTAATATTCATAAGTTTTAATATACTTCTTCCAAATATGTCTGTGTTCTTATCTCTTGTGTTGGGCATTCAATTGGCCCCCTCAACCTGAGGTTTTTTGTTGTTGTTTTTAACTTAGTAAAGTATTGGAAAATTTGCATTTATTATTTCTTTAAATACTTCTCCTCTTCAGCTTACTTTTTTTTTTTATGATTTTAAGGCAGTAATTCAACTTATTTTTTTCTGATTTTAAGGCATTTAAGTTAAAAACTTTGTATCTCTTAACCTTTTACCTATGTATGTTGTCAGTATTTTAAATAACCAATTTTGTTTTTCAATTCTTTCTTGTTTTAAGCCCATATGTTATTTTAAACTATTATACATCTTGTACTCCATATTTTCTACTTGTTTTTTGTTATCTTATTTTGTCTTTATTTCATTTTGCTAATTTTTTCTTATATGTTTTGTATATTTGTAATGCTTACTTTAAATGCTTGGTAAGTATTTTCTAAAACAATTTGTTTTCATGTGTCTTCAAACCAGTTTGTCTTTTTCTTTCTCTTTCGAAGTGTTTCCTCAAAGACATTGCTATTTGCCTTGAGTTCACATTTACCTCATTACGATGGTTTATTTTTTATGACAGTGGAACAGGGGAAGAGCTAAAGGATAGAACTTTGTCACTGTGAACCCCAAGAACTCAGAAAAAGGGGAGAGAGATGAGCCTGAAGGTGAAGACCAGTCACCAATAAACTATATGTCACTCTGCTCTTTGACAAACATTTCTTTAGCCATGGCTCCCTCAGAGCCCTGAATGAGAAATTGCTTTGAGGAGATTGTTAACTAGTACTGTAGAAATATTGAGAGGATTACCTGTAGAAGTGAAAGTTCAAGGCTAGTCAACCTCACCTCCTTTGCTCAGCTGCTCTGTTGAGCAGGACTTCAGAGCTACTCTGATTTTACTCTGGAGGACACATGTAACCAATGTCTGACAGTCATACTCAATCCCTGCATCGAGGTAGAAAGCAGTGATTACTAGAGATGATCTGAATCATGCAACTGTATTGAAGTCAACAAAAAATAATAAAACAGCCATGAATTTTAATAGGGAAAGTATATAGTATAATTGAAGAGGGAAACCAAAATCAATACCAGAAGTATTGTGACCAAGAGACAAAGGTAAATTTGAAGACAGGTGTATGATTTCAAAACATAGGCTTTGGAATGCGAGGAGTTACCCCCTCCCCTTTTAAAGTACAACATTAGGTAAATGATTAAAAAATTATGTCAAAGTCTATGATTTTGAAACTGTAGCATATTTAAAAATATTATATTAAAATAGCAATATTAAGCAATTTATGACAAATGTTCATCTTTTAAGTAAAAGAACTTTAAAATTTGTAAGCAACTAAATCTAATGACAGGCAACTGCTAGGCTATCACAAAAAAATGGGATTATAACAGAGATTTTATAAAATTTGCCTAAAATTAAATCAGCACAGAAATGCACAAACATACAGATGACACTGTAAAAATGTAAGAGGGGCTGGGCGCAGTGGCTCACGCCTATAATCCCAGCACTTTGGGAGGCTGAGGGGGTGGATCACGAGGTCAAGAGATCAAGACAATCCTGTCAACACGGTGAAACCCCGTCTCTACTAAAAACACAAAAATTAGCTGGGCATGATGGCATGCGCCTGTAGTCCCAGCTACTCAGGAGGCCGAGGCAGGAGAATTGCTTGAACCCAGGAGGCAGAGGTTGCAGTGTGCCGAGATCGCGCCATTGCACTCCAGCCTGAGTAACAAGAGCAAAACTCCATCTCAAAAAAAAAAGAAAAAAAAAAAAAAGTAAGAGGAATTAATCATAAGAGATTTATTTGGCTAAAGTGACTATTGTTAAAGATAGAATTGTCTAACAGTTAATAATAGAAAAAAATCAGAAATTTTAAAAAGTGCTGTCTTAATCTATTAAAATTACATATAAAGCAAAATTAAGCAAAACAATGTAGGTTTATAAACAAGAACATTTTAAAAAAAATACTGGTGCTTAATACAAATTTATACCTTCAGCTGGAGTACGTTATCCAACTTATGCATGAGAAAAGTGTTTTATAATTTTTTACTTTGTAATTCATATTTTAATCTCATTTGCAATGTATTTTACAGAGGTATAATAAGCACCTTGGTGCTCAACTCTCTTCCTGCTCTTCTCCTACTGCTAAAATAATTTGTGTAAATGAAATGTGAATGTATTTAGGTTTCAGAAAGAAAATTTATATTAATACAAAGAGAGAGAAAAGGATAAATCAATAGTTTTCTAAATAGGATACATGTACAATGCATTGATATTCACAAACGTGTTCGTTCATCAACTCATGAACATAATTTCTTTTGAATCTTACAATGCCTTTTTGAAATAAGTAAATTAAATATATTATTCTACTATTGATGAGGAAACTATGTTTCTGTGAATTGTGCAACTTTTTCATCTTTTTAAGATTATCAAGCAAAAAACACAACACAACAGAGTAAACAAAAAACAAAAACTTGGTCCAGATCTGACTTCAAAATACATTCTCCTTTATTGTATCACATATGACCTAAGTCCACAGATAGGTTACTTGATTTAGCCAAAAAAATAGTAAAGTGGGTGTAAAGTAGAAGAAAAAAGAAGGAAAATATTAGGTATAGAAACCTACATGAAATATAATGAAATAAAGAGAGCCTATTCTTTCTGAAATTCATCAGTAAAGTATACTCCAATCTTGTATTAAATTTAAAATTTAATACATTAAATTCAAAATTAAAACTATGGAAACTGAGAGCAAATAATAATACACACAACATTCAAAACAGAAAATCTTCTAAGGAATTGTACAATTCAGATGAGAAGAAATAATTACAAATGTTCAGAAATTAAGATAAATTAAAACTGTAGAATTTGTTCCTGAAGAGCAAGGAAAATGTAATGGTTATTTTCAAGATGAATTGAAAGATAAGAAAGAAAGGTGAAAATATTTGTGTTATTCAACTGAAATAGCTTTGAATTTCAACAAAACAAGCTAAGGAATGCCCTTTGTCATCAAATTTATGTAAACAGTAAAAAAATTTAAAAAGCTAAATACTCTAAGATAATATGTGAAACAATCAAAGATCATTTAAATTTCAATAAACGTTTAACAAGCGCATACCCATCCTATTTTCCAGTTTTATGCAACTTCTTCTTATTTTCAAGTATACTAAGTGAAGTAATAGCTATTAATATGTTGATGTCATTAGCAGCAAAATAACTTTGCAAATGATTAAGCAATGATAGTTGTATATCCATGTTATTAGATGTTTAAAATTTAAAAAATAATAAATTTTTGAAACTGAATTGATAGAATAAAAACACAGCTTTTTGGAATGTATTTTTCAAAGGTAAAATTTCTTACATTAGGCCAGGCACAGTGGTTCACACTTGTAGTCCCAGCACTTTGGGAGGCCAAGGCGGGTGAATCACAAGGTCAGGAGTTCAAGACCAGCCTGACCAACATAGTGAAACCCCATCTCTACTAAAATTATAAAAATTAGCCAGGTGTGGTGGCACCTGCCTGTAGTCCCAGCTACTTAGGAGGCTGAGGCAGGAGAATTGCCTGAACCCTGGAGGCGGAGGTTACAGTGAGCTGAAATCACTCCATTACGCTACAGCCTGGGTGAGAGTGAGACTGCCTCAAAAAAAAAACAACAAAAAACCCTCACATTACTGTAAATACTGTGACATAGTTAACACAAAAATTCAACATTTACAATAATTTTTTGTGTTGCTCATATAAATACAAATTTTACTCAATCTTGGGTGTTGTAGTAAAAAACAATATACTAAAACAAAAAACTGATAGAATGTACACCTTAAATACATAGAATTATATTTGTTAATCATACCTTAATATGAGAAAATAATGTTCTCCTTTTTCAAAGTAAAAACAAAATCAATAGAGCAAAGTATTTTTATATTTTACAACAATATACATATAATCCATAATTCTGTCTAATATTTGATATTCTACGAATTGAATTGAAGCAGTATTTGCCAACATTTATATCTATTTGAATAAGCTATAAAAGTTATGCTGATTTGAATTACAAAAGACCCTCTTTTATATTAAATATATCCATAAATTAATTATATAAAGTTTTATTGCATTTTCTCCAAATACATTGAAGTTCTGTAGTCAAAGTAATCAATAGACAAAACTGTTTTTGAAACTATTTAGCATATTTTCATTATCAAAAACAAATCTCACCAATAGATGTAAGAAAAAGAGCTGACCAAATTAGTTTATTGGAGTTTAAATAGGATAAAATAATAATTTTGAAATTTTAAAATTGTGTTTTAGAAAATCTTAAAAGGTAGAAAAATTATTTTAATATAGGTCTCATTTAAATTAGATAAACTCATAGTCTACACCTGAATAAAAAGTCATTGAAAATACCTATGACTTTGCAGCAATAAAAAATGGCAAATGATAAAAAATAAATACAATTTATTCAAATTTTTCTTACATAAGTATTTGTGAAATGGGGAAACTGAAGAGAAAAAATATGATAGTTTATTTAAAGTGAAACATTTGCATAGTTTAACATAGATAAAAGTAAATTGAGTTAATTCCTATTTAGCATTATTTGCTGTGAGTTTACCAAGATAATGTTGTTCTCCATTATGAAAATAATGATCTACGGTCAAAAAGTAAGTCAAACTATCCCTGTTTGCAGATGATGTGATTCTATATCTAGAAAACCCCAAAAGTACCTTCAGATGATAAACAACTTCAGCAAAGTTAAAATATACAAAATCAATGTACAAAAATCGCTAGCATTCCTATATACCAACAGCCAAACCAACAGCCAAATCTGGAAGGCAATCCCATTCACAATTGCCACACACAAAAAAATCAAATACTTAGAAGTATAGCCTACTAGGGAGGTGAATAATCTCTACAATGAGAATTATGAAACCAGAAATTAGAGATGACACAAAGAGAAAAATACCTCATACTCATGGATAGGAAGAATTAATATCTGGTCATACTGCCCAAAGCAATTTACAGGTTCAATGTTCTTCCTATTAAACTATCAACAATATTCTTCACAGAACCAAAACAAAAACCAAAAAACAAAAAAACAAAATATTTTGAGATTCATACAGAAACAAAATAGCCCAAATAGCAAAGACAATCCTAAGCAAAAAGAACAGAGTTGGAGACATCATGCTATCCAAGTTCAAACTATACTACAGGACTCTAGTAACCAAAACAGCATGGTACTAGTACAAAAACAGGCACATAGACCAATGGAACAGAATAGAGAGCCCAGAAATTAGGCTCATGCTTATGACTATTTAGAAGAGTTGTTTTAAAATACTTCATCAAGTGACTACAACATGTATGCCATCTATGAATTAATATTGGTTGATTGCCATTTCTCATGATAATATGTCACATTTTCTTGGATCTTCAGAAGTGGATACTTTGAACACTGTTGTATTATTTCAAAGTGTGTTGTTTGTGCATATGTTTTACATGGTAATTAACTTTGTTGGCTTGAAATTCCAAACTCCATTTTTTAGTGTCTTAGTCAATTCAGACTGCTATGACAAAAATACCACAGACTGGGTAGCTTAAACAGCAAACATTTACTTCTCATGGTTCAGCAGGCTGGAAAACCAAGATCAGGGTGCCAACATGGTTAGCTTCTGGTGACAGTTCTCTTCTTGCTTTCCTGACATGACTAAAAAAGAAAGAGAATGAAAGAAAGACCTCTTCTTAAAAGGGCACAAATCTCATTCATGAGGGCTCCACAGTCATTACCTAATCACCTACCGAAAGCTTCACCTCCTAATGCCATCATATTGAGATTAGGATTTGACATGCACCTTTGAGGGGTACACAAACGTTCATTTCGTGACAGATGGTTATCAAAGCAAAGATGATCTAAGGATACTTCGGAGGAATTGTGTAAAAATAGGATTTGAGTAATGCAAGCAAACTCTAAGTTTTTACTGGAAAATACATGAGAGAGAGTTATGGAAAAGAGAGCATTGCATTCAGTGGGGGGCAGATCAGTTTTTTTCTAATAAAATAAACTAATATGGATTAATTGTTAATTCAATCATTCCTTAGTAAATTTCAAAACTGCATCCAGGCAAATCTTATGCAACAGAACTGCCTTAGTTGTGTCTACTGGGTACTTGTTTATTTTTAGGCATGTCAAATTCTACTTGTGAAAAGATTATTTTATTGTCTTTAATGCTATCTTCTTTTTCCCCATATTTTTCACACCAAATAACAGTTGAACTAGAAACCTGGAAAATAAACATGCAGTTATCCAAACTAGATACCTAGAAAACAAAATCAGAATTTACATTTTCAAAATATTTTCCCCACATCCTCTTGGTTTTCGTCTCAAACTTCTCCTTGTATGTCTGTAAGCTTGTTATCAACTTTTCATTGCTACTCATTTTTTTTGAAGTCAGTTTTCTAACAGATCTCTTTATTGTAAGTTCATCTTCCTCATGGTTGCCAGAATTAACCATCTAAAATTTAATTTTGTTATCCAACATTCTAAAATGCACATTAACCTCTCAATGTTGAGCATATTTCCATTCTTACACTTCACCTAGACAAATATTATTTATGTTTCTCAAATAATCCATGTTCTTTCACTTCTTAGGGGCTTTTCACATACTTCCTATTTTGTTTTAAATATTTTGTGTCTTAAATATCTAAGCATTTATTATCAGCTGGAGACTTAGCCTCAACGTCAACACATCTATAAGAACTTTAACCTATAACATCAGAATAGTCCCTTTTTCCTGTCTGCTCATAACATTTTAAACTTATGGCAATTATAGAACTCCATACATATTATACTGTCATTATTGGTTTATTACCACTGAAGATTATAATTTTTAGTCCATTGATTATGTTTTATTTGTTTTTACTGCCCTTATTCCTGTTCCTCTATACCTGTCTCAACTACATAGCTTAGCAGACTAACTGATATATTACAGTTACTTATTCATTGCAAGAAACAATGAATGGTTCTTGAGTGAATCAGCTGAGTTCCAAAGCTAATCAAAGATGTTCACTTGACAAAGTGAAAACTTGGAACAGTCTTCTGACTGTAAGTCCAGAACTATTACCATAGTAAATTCATGATTGCGCATAAGTACAGAGTTTATTTCTTATCTCAATGTCAATTGTCTGTTCTTCCAATGCACTTTTTATTTGATAATTGTGCATATTTATATTTCCATTTGGTTTTTATTTGAACAAATTTAGAACATATAGCTGGAGATAATAGCTCACACTGATAATGAAAATAGACATTTATCAAGGTTATTATGTAGCTACCACTGCATGTACACAGAGGTATTTAGGGAGCCACACATATGTCCAAGGCAAGACATATGCTCATAAAACATCTGAGAAGATTGTATGCTTTTATCTAATGCTAATTCCCAGGCTTAGCACAAGGCAAGTGAAAGGTCAAAGGAGATTAAAAAAAACACTAAGTGAAATAAAAATTTACGATAAGGTGTTATGGACTAAATGTTTGTTTCCCTCTCCCCAGAATTGTATGTTGAATTTCAAAATCCAATGTGATAGTATTTGGAGGCCTTTGGGAGCTAAAGAGATCATGAGCAATTTGTCCTCATATTGCAAGTAGTGCCTTCCAAGAAACTGCCAGAGAGCTAACTAGATTATTTTCCTCCACATGAGAATACAAAGAGAAGTTAGCTGTCTGCAACCTAGAAGAGGGCCCTCGCTTGAAGCTGACCATGCTGGCACCCTTATCTCAGACTTTTCAGCCTTCAGAACTGTGGGAAATAAATGTTTGTTGTTTAAGCCATCCAGTCCATCATAATTTGTGATACCAGTCTGAACTGACTTAGACAAAGGTTCAACAGAAAATTTGAGCAGTTAGAACACAGAATCAGCACACTTAAAGACAATTGAAATGATTAGACTGAGAAGCAGAAATTAAAAAAAAAAAGAGGAAAAATAACAAAACCTAAGGAACTATAGGACACTATCAGGTGAACCAGCATAAAAATTATGGTAGTTCCAGAAGGAAAACAGAGAGAAAAGGGAAGAAAGAATATTTAAAAAAAAAAAAATGGCTGAGAACATTCCAAATTTGATAAAATATGTGATCTCAACATTGCAGAAGCATAAGGAAATCCAGATAAACTCAGAGATCCACTTCAAGGTGCATTATAATCAAACTATCAAAGTCCAAAAAATAAAAATAAATTCAGAATCTTGACAGCAACAAGAGTAAGAAATACCATGGGCAAGAGCCCCTTATTAAGATCAACAACTGATTTCTCATCAGAAATCATGGAGACCAGAAGACATTGGAATGATAAATAGAGAACTGATATTCAAAATTATGCAAAGAACACCTAAAACTCAATAATTAGAAAAACAACCCAATGATAAAATAAAGATAAGATCTGAACAGACACCTCACTGAAGAAAATATAGAGATGACAAATGAGCATGTGGAAAAATGCTCCACATCACATGTCATTGGGGAATTGTAAATTAAACAATGTGCTATATCAGTATCTACTTGTTAAAACGACTAAAATTCCAAACCCCAAAAATACCAAACACTGGCAAAAATGTGGAGCCACAAGAACTCTTAATTATTGCCAGTGAGAATGCAAAATAGTATATCCACTTTGGAAAATATTCTGATAGTTTCTTAAAAATTTAAAGATAGGCTTACCATACAATCAAGCATTTGTAGTCTTTGGTATTTACTGAAATAAATACCAAGTGGAAAACGTGTCTATACAACAGCCTGCACACAGGTGTTTATAGTAGCTTTATTGACAATTGCTATAAGTTAGAAGCAACCAAGGTGTCCTTCAATATGTGAATGGGTAAACTGACTATGGTACATTCATGCAATAGAATAAGAATATTTGTAGTGATTAACAAGAAAGGAGACATAACCAATGAAAAGACATACAATTTTAAAAGTATATTTATAGTAAAAGAAGCCAATACTAATATGTTACATACTATGTGATTCCAACTATATGACAAATTTTATTTTATAAATGCTTTACAACAAAAATTATTTCCAAAAATGTTTGAATGCCACCAACAAACAAAAACATGGTGGAGATCATTTTTATAGTTTTTTATAATAATCTTGATAAAGATTACATCATAAGAGATCTTGACAGTTTATCTACAAGGATAAGGTATTTTAATTATAAATTGGTGAAATCTAATAAAAATGTGACAATGATATAGCTCAGTATCAAAGAACCTAAATTAGTAGAGGGTGAGTGAGAAATGAAGGAGGGGATGTTTATCAGAGGTTCTATATCAATACAGAACTTTATAAATTAGTGGATAACAGCGTGGTGAAAAGCAATTGTAAAGCAAATGAAAATGTTGTAGAGTTCTATTAGTATCTGCAGCCACTCTGGCACTTTAAACATATTCAGTAAGAAAGGTTAATTCTCTCAGCAGGAGACCACACTCATTACTTTTCATTCTCTGTAAAATAATGCATTGTTTTGTTATGCTGGTAAACACACACACACAACATTAAATGTATCATTTGAACTAACTTTCTTTTTTTTTTTGAGACGGAGTTTCGCTCTTGTTACCCAGGCTGGAGTGCAATGGTGCAATCTTGGCTCACCGCAACCTCCGCCTCCTGAGTTCAGGCAATTCTCCTGCTTCAGCCTCCTGAGTAGCTGGGATTACAGGCACGTGCCACCATGCCCAGCTGATTTTTTGTATTTTTAGTAGAGACGGGGTTTCACCATGTTGACCAGGATGGTCTCGATCTCTTGACCTTGTGATCCACCCGCCTCGGCCTCCCAAAGTACTGGGATTACAGGCGTGAGCCACCGCGCCCGGCCTGAACTCTTTTAAGTGTAAAATTGAAGTGTAAAGTACATTCACATTGATGAACAACAAATCGCTAGAACTTTTTCATCTTTCAACATTGAAATCATTTCTTAGTAAATAACTTTCTACTTTCTGTTTCTATTTTTTTGACTATTTAAAATGTTTCATATGGGTAGACTTACATAGTATCTCTCCCTTTGTGACTGGCTTATTTAACTTAGCATAATATCCTTGAGATTCATCCATATTGTAGCATGTGATAGTATTTACTTATTTTTTATGTCTGCATAATATTCCATTGTGTATATAAACCACGTTTTCTTCATTCATCAATAGACATTAGGGTTGTAGAGCAGCTGCTAATAATGCTGCAATGAATATGGATGTGCAAATATCTCTTCAAGATCCTGTTTTGAATTATTTTGAGTATATACTCAGAAATAGAATTAATGACTCATGGCAATTCTGTTAATTTTTGTGGAAACTCGAAACTATTTTTCATAAGGGCTGAAACATTTTACATTTTCATCAACAAACATGAAGTTCCCAACTTCTCCTTATCCTCATCAACACTCGTTATTTTCTATTCTTGGAATAGTGGCTTTGGAATAGTGGCTTTTCTGGTGATTGTGGGGTGATAGCTCATTGTGGTTTTAATTTGCATTTCCCTGATACTTAGTAAAGTTGATCATCTTTTAATGTGCTTATTGGCCCCTTGCATATCTTCTTTGCAGAAATATCTGTGTAAGTCACTGGCCCATTTTTATATTGGGTTGTTTTTTGTTGTTGTTTCCTGTAAAAGTCCGTATATTCTAGATATTAACTCCTTATCACATATATGGTTTGCATTTATTCTGCGCCATTCCATAGGCTATCTTTTCACCCTGCTGTTTTCCTTTATGATCAGAAGATTTAAGTTTGATATAGTCTGATTTGTGTATTTTTAATTTTGTTGCCTGTGCTTTTTGTGTCATATTAAAATATATATATATATATATGTGTGTGTGTGTGTGTGTGTGTATATATATATATATATATATATATATATACACACACATATATATATGTATGTCCTGAAGCTTTTCTTCTATTTTCTTTTTTTTTTTTTTTTTGGAAGCTTAAGGTCTTACACTTAGTTATTTAATTCATTTTGAGTTAATTTTTGCATATAGTATAGGATAAGGACCCAACTTCATTTCTTTGCATGTGAGTATCCAGTTTTCCAAACACCATTTGAAGAGGCTATCCTATTCCTATTATGTAATCCTGACAGCTTGTTGAAAAACATTTGTTCATATATGCCAGGGATTATTTCTATGCTCTCTATTCTTTTCCATTGATCTACATTTCTATCTTTATTCCAGTGAAATGCCATTTTAATTACTCTTGCTTTGCTGTACATTTTTAGGTCAGGAAATGTGAAACATCCAACTGTGTGCTTCTTCAAGATTCTTTTAGCTATTCAGAATGCCTTTAGGTTTTACATGAATTTTCATTTCTTTTTCTCTTTCTATATAAAATGTCATTGAAATTTTGATAGAGATTGCACTGAATATGTAGATGGCTTTGGATAGTATGGATATTTAAATCACATTAAGTCTTCTGACTAAGCATGAAATTTTTATTTGTGTTTCATTTCATTCATCAATATTTCATAGTTTTCAGTGTATAAATCTTTCATTTCCTTGGTTAAGTTTATTCTTAAATATTTTATTTTCTATGCTGTAGTAAGTGTGGTTAGCTTAATTACATTTTTGGACTGTACATTGTTAGTGCGTGAAAATTCAACTTTTAAAAAATTTGTTTCCTTGTTGTTTTTGTTTTTGAGATATAGTCTCATTCTGTTACCCAGGCTGGAGTGCAGTGGCATGATCATTGCTCACTGCTCACTGTAGCCTAAAACTTGTAACCTCAAACACCTGGGTTCAAGAGGATATACAAGATATAAAGCAATCAAGATATATCTTGTATTTCCTTTATATCTTTCTGGCATATTGACCCTTTTAACTTTGTATAATATTCTTTGTCTTTCAGTATAGCTTTTGTCTTAAAAACCGTTTTGTCTGATATAAGCATCCTTTGTTATTGTAGGCTCCTTTTTGCATGAAATAGCTTTTTCCTCCTTTTATTTCTAGACTATATGTGCTTTTCAATAAAAATTGAATCTCTTGTAGTTTCATCTTTTTATAAAAACCACTCAACCACTCTATGTCATTGTGTGTTCACTCCATTTACATTTAATTACTGATAGAAAAAGACTTACTCTTGCTATTTTGCTGATTATTTTCTTCCTCTTCTATAATTTTCTTTTTATCTTTTGATGTCTTCCTTTGTGTTTTTAATAATTTTGCAATGACATAGTTTTATTTCCTGCTCATTTCCATTTGTTTTTATTCTATATTGTCATGAGTATTATCATTATGAGTACATGAAAATCTTAAAGTTTTAATAATCTATTTTAAATAGATATGAAATAAATATTAGAACTTAACTTCAATTGCGTATAAAAACTTTTTTATATCTCTGCCTGTTCTCATTTTATGTTACTAATTACACTAATTACATCTTTTGTATATAGATTAACAGATAATTCTAATTACTTTTTATGCTATTTTAAAAATTCTGTACTGTATCATTTACTCACATATATTACAATACCCCCAGTTTCTATATTGTCTACATAGTTACCTTGATCAGAAAATTTAATATTTAGGCCGGGCGCGGTGGCTCAAGCCTGTAATCCCAGCACTTTGGGAGGCCGAGGCGGGTGGATCACGAGGTCAAGAGATCGAGACCATCCTGGTCAACATGGTGAAACCCCGTCTCTACTAAAAATACAAAAAATCAGCTGGGCATGGTGGTGCGTGCCTGTAATCCCAGCTACTCAGGAGGCTGAGGCAGGAGAATTGCCTGAACCCAGGAGGCGGAGGTTGCGGTGAGCCGAGATCGCGCCATTGCACTCCAGCCTGGGCAACAAGAGCGAAACTCCGTCTCAAAAAAAAAAAAAAAAAGAAAATTTAATATTTTATAGTGGTTCTCTGTTGCTGCTTATCATTCTTTTGCTTCAACTTGTAGGATTCCCTTCAGAATTTCTTGCTGGATAGGTCTAGTATTGACAAACTCCCATAATTTTTGTTGTCTTAGAAAATCTTGAATTTTCTTACGAGTTTTGTTGAATATAGTATTGTTGGTTGGCAGGTTTTTTTCCACCCCCAGGACTTTGAATATATCATCCCATTCCCTTCTGGCCCACAAGGTTACTTCTGAGAAAGCTGTTGGTAATCTATGAAGAACTTCCTTGTACTAAATGAGTGGTTTTTTGCTGCTGGTTTTAAGATTCTCTGTTTGTGTGTGACTTTTGACAGTTTGATTATATTGTATAGAGTTTTTTTAGATTTACCTTATTTGGAATTATTTGAGCTTCTAAAGTGTTTAAGTTCCTTTATCTCCTCAGATTTAAAAACTTGGTGGCCATAATTTGTGTTATCAGGCCTTTCTCATTTACTTGTTTTCTGGTATTCCCGTAATGCATATGTTGCCCTGCTGGATGTTGTTCCATAATTTCTTTTAGGCTCTTCATTTTTCTTCTTTTCTTTTTGCTCCTGTAGCTCTCTTTCTCTCTATATATAACTCAATATGTATATATATTCACTCACTGTTTCTTAAGCATTTATGTGACAGGCACTGTCCTAATCACTGGGGACAGAGCAATGAACAAAACAAACAAAAGTCTATGACTTGATGAAGCTAATATTCTGCTGTGGCAATATAAAATAGACACATAAAGAAAGAAATGTATTGTGAGCAGAAAGGAGTTCAATTTTAAAGAGTGTGGTTGAGGAAGGCCTCACTGTGAAAGTTCCATTGAGCAAAACTTTTAAGGGTATGCAGGAATGAGTGATAGAAATACGACTAAGGGGAAGAACATTTTATGTCAAGTGAAAAGCAAGAACAAAATCCTGGAGCAATATAATGGAATGGAATGCTCAATATACAGCAAGAAGGTCTAATGTAGCTGGAGAGGAATGACCAAGGACAAGAGTAACAAAATACAAGATTAGAAATATAAAGAGGAATATTTGTGGGGAGGTGTAAATAAGAGGATAAGTTGTTCATGGTCTCGTAGGTCATTGTAAAAACTTGATATTACTATAAGTCACAAGGGAAGACAGAGGGGCAGCATAGTCTATTTCTGATTTATAAAGGACTTCTTTAGCTACTTTGTTGAGAAAAGACTGTTAGGCAGACGTGCACAGAGGCAGAAAAATGCCTCAGAAGGCTATAGTAATAATTGAAGCTAGGTGTGGTGGTAGAAACCACTGGGAATATAGGAGGAAATTAGAAGGGGTCATTCAGTCAGTTCAGGCTGACAGAATAGCACAGACTTGGTGACTTAAACAACAGATATTTATTTCTCACATTTCTGGAGGCTGATAATTTTTATATCAGTGTGCTGGCATGATTGAGTTCTGATGAGGGCCATATCCTTGTTGTGTCCTGTCTTGGGAGAGAGGGAGTGAGTGAGGGAGGCCGGGGGAGGGGGGGAGAGAGAGAGAGAGAGAGAGAGACAGAGGGAGAAATAGAGGAAATCCCTAATTTCTCATCTTATAAGGGCACTAATCCTATCAAGAGGGCTCCATTCTCATGACCTAATTACCCCCAAAAGATCCCATCACCAAATATCAACACATTGGAAATTAGAGTTTCTACATATAAATTTGAGGCAGGAGATCTAAACATGTAATATATAACAGGGTAATATGAATAGTAGAGAGCCCAAATAAATTTGTTTTTGGATGTAAATGTGCGCTGTAAGAGAAATGATGAATTAATACATTTTATTAACATGAAATTATCAAATAAAACATCTATAACCACTGCATCTTACACTGAATATCAGTTACTTTTGTTGGTCATAGAATTTGTTTGTTTGTTTGTTTTTGCCTCTGCAAAGTTCTATTTTTCAGCTGGCTTCCTGGAAATGCTACCTTTGAGAATATACTGCCACTCTCCTCCCAGTTAGCCAATGTTATTCACGTGAAAATAAAGAATAGCTCATCATTGTGGTCATCTGAGAACATTATCTGGCTTTCTATAAATCAGTTAATAAGACTGATTTAAAAATAACAACCTTAACTGTAAATAACAAAATTAACTGTAATGCTTTAATGTTTTGATATTATAACCAAATTAGAAATGATGCTTTATTCATGTAGTGATAATAACATTAAAATGGCTGAGTAGTATTACCTGGTAAAAGGGAAAACTGAGTATGGTTTTTAAGATACAAATAATGATTTTAAATAAAGAAGAAAAGCTGTTACAATTTCATGTGCCTATTGACGTTATATAGTTTTTTTAATTAACATTTTCCCCCTTTTCTTCTGCTTTTTCTTAGATGTTCTTGGCAGCTCTGTCACTCAGCTTTATTGCTAGGACACTAGGTGCTGTTGTTATGAAAAGTGCCATCATTCACATAGAAAGGAGATTTGACATATCCTCTTCTCTTGTTGGTTTAATTGATGGAAGCTTTGAAATTGGTAACATTTTTTTTTCTATTTTAATAACCATACTTGGAAAGTTAAAAAAATATATATATGCTTTACATCACTGGTTATGAACTGGGATATCTTTCACAGGCAATTTGGCAATAACTAAAGACATTTTTTGTTGTTATAACTGGATAGGGGTTGGGAAACGAGAGAGATGCTACTCGTATCTAAGGGTAGAGGTCAGGGATACTGCTAAATACTCTATAATGCACAAAGAATGGTGTAGCCAAAAATGTTGATAGTGGGAAAGTTCAGAAATTCTGATTCTACACAAATTCACTGTTTGCAAACTTACATCATGTCATACTTTACCTCACCTCTCACAAGATGAAGAAAGTTTGGGAGAAGATGTTATTTTTAAAGAGAAAGAAATCTTTTCGGAGCAACCTATATTAGAACTCCATTGTTTGAGCACACAAAGTCTTTTCTTTGAAATATTAAAGATATTTTGGATTTCTCCAATAATAGCTCAGGGAAATAATTTTCTGGTTCATATTTTTGTCATTCCTTGTTCTCTTATTTTCTTCTAGACCATTTATAAGTTGAATATTAAATTTTCTGAGAATTTTTTCTTTAAATTTTTTTCTTCTAAATTTCTATTGTTTTTCTTTATGTTTCATTAATCTTTGTTGATGCCACCATACATCTTATCCTATCAAGTTCTAATTTGTATATTTATCTCTTTTTTACATTTACAATAGTACTTTATTATTCCCTTGTTACTTTTAGGCTGCCAGTTCTGATTTTATGGATGCAATGTGCCCTTGTATTTCTAAAGATACTAAATTTTTTTTTTATTTTTATTTTTGAGACGGAGTTTCGCTCTTGTTGTCCAGGAGTGCAATGGCACGATCTTGGCTCACTACAACCTCCGCCTCCTGGGTTCAAGCAATTCTCCTGCCTCAGCCTCCCGAGTAGCTGGGATTACAGGCATGCGCCACCATGCCTGGCTAATTTCTGTAGTTTTTTTTAGTAGAGACGGGATTTCACCATGTTAGCCAGGCTGGTCTCGATCTCCTGACCTTGTGATCTGCCTGCCTCAGCCTTCCAAAGTGCTGGGATTACAGGCGTAATTAGGCCGAGCCACCTCACCCCGCCTAAGTTTTTATAAAGTAAAAAATGTACTTATTCATCCTGATGCTTTTCTTCCACACTATTTTTATGCTACTTTTTTCAGAAATGCTCATTAATCCTTAACTGCTATTTGTTCATCATTATGCATGAGGCTCTAGAAGGATTAGAAGTGGTCATCACTCTTTCCGCTTGATACGCTCTATGTATATTTTTTAATATAAGTGATTTATACATGACATTACATATCAAGTGGTTTCTCCTCCAGGAACCTTTCTGCAAGCTCTTAAGTTTCCTCTTTCTGCGATTTAATAGCACCTCTGTCCCTCTATCTATTTTTACCATTACTATGAAACTTCTTGAAGACAGGTACCATGGTTTCTTATTTTTCATATAACTTTCTTATTTCTGGCTCTGAGCTTCACATCAGGTACATGTTAGAAATTTAAATAATATTAAGAATAAATAAAGAAATACATGAAGGAACACCTTACCATCAGATCAGGAAGATTCATCTCCATTTTTCTTCATTCCAATCTAATCGAGTCAACTCCAAATTTTTCAGTAAAATGTTACTAATATTGCCAAGTAATTCAAGTGCTTTTTGTATTTAAAACAACTTTTCAATGATTAGTTTAACGTAGATGAATTTTCCTTCTTAATTAAATTATATCATCTTTGAGGGAAGGCACTATGTTTTGAACTCTGCATTCATTCTGGGGCTTTCAATTCTAGAAACAAAATTGGACTAACTTGTATCAACATAATTTTGTTCTCTTTCTAGGAAATTTGCTTGTGATTGTATTTGTGAGTTACTTTGGATCCAAACTACACAGACCAAAGTTAATTGGAATCGGTTGTTTCATTATGGGACTTGGAGGTGTTTTGACTGCTTTACCACATTTCTTCATGGGATAGTAAGTGTTAAAAACAAAACAAAACAAAACAAAAACCTCTGTGCCACTAATTATCAGTAACTTGTAAATTATAAGAAGAATTTTATTTATGCCTTTAAATAGGCATTTGCCTTTTGAGAAGAATACCCACTAAGCATATATAGAAATAGTGTATGCTTGTCTCTATAGTCACTTTATTTATCATAGCTTTAGACTTTGAAATAACAAAAAGTAGAGTTTCAAATGAAATAAATAGGTTTTTTATGAGTGTTTAGTATTAACATATATACTTCATGTCTTTGCCTATCCAGCAATCATGCCATTTACTTATCGTATTAATTCTATCCCCCTCCCCCATATTTGGCCCATATAAGAAGTTTCTTCTCCGTGGTACTGCTCCGGCTTATTTTCATCATACTGTACTCTGTTGATTCATTTTCTTTCTTTGTGTCTTCATCATCATGTCCATTTTTTCCTCTGCTTTTGGCACCATACTGTCAGTGCCCCCTAATTCCCTTTTTAATCTTCATTTCTTATTCTTCATGATTTGTATGGAAAATAAAACTTTAAAGCAACTATCACAGATTCATCTTCCATTCCACCCTAAAATTAATGACCACAGTCTAGAGCAGCATTTCTCTATCTATGCCGTAATATGTGACACCTTTGCACCTGTTATTTCTATAGCCTTGAATACCTTTGTTTGTCCACTGTTCTATTCATCTTCAAGATTCATTTTAGCTGTCTTCTCTGATCTATCCCTGCAACCTCCAAGCAAAG
Organism: Sapajus apella; assembly: GCF_009761245.1. Lineage (NCBI taxonomy): Eukaryota > Metazoa > Chordata > Mammalia > Primates > Cebidae > Sapajus > Sapajus apella. The sequence goes on along the minus strand of NW_022436942.1, from coordinate 7,873,568 downwards.
CTGATCATATCCTTTGTCTTTGTTACAACTCAGGACCTTGTATATTAAACTTATTATATCTTTTATCATGTATATTTATATTATTGTAAAATTTCCTAAGTACAAAATCTGTATGTTTTATTTCTATTTCTTTGAAGCTGAGCATAATGTCTGGTATATAGTAGGCTGCCTTTAGAGCTCACATGATACCTAAGTATTTATGGACAGTAACATCTCTGTTATTCCTATCACGTTTTCTCTCATCAAGTTGAAATGGATTAGATTTTATTTTTACCACATTTTGAAGAGTCAGGCCTTAGAGCATGTGTGTATGTGTCCATGAAAGAAAATATGACTGCTTGATCATATTTGAAGATAACTTAAAAGGATGAATAGTTATATGCAATTAATAATTATTTTTAAAAAGGTGAAACCAGGATACTTCATAACTTGATCAAAATATAACCACTCCTAGGATAATATCAAGATGATAACTCACCTTGCCTGGGGTGGACTGAGTTACCTTTCTTACTGGACACTCCCATTTCACTGTTACCCATCACATCTCCTACAGCACATGCTGGGAAATTGACAGAAAGGATTCTGGTAATTTGGAGAAGATAATGGTGTAAATAATGGGAAATTTTTATCTGTATTTCTGAGAAAGGTGAAAATACTCAATAGATAAGCAAAATGTTTAATTCAGTGATGTTCCTACAGTTACAGGTATTCTAAAGAAACTAATATCAATTCATCAAAAAATTTAACATCGACCTTAGCCACCTGTTTAATTAATCCAATTTTATCACTCAATAGAACATCACCTGAAATAGTTGGAAAAGGTAAGAATTAATATTGACAGTAAAAGTCGTCTAAAATGTATAGATTTAATTACACTTCTAAAAATTATTGTGATATTTATTAGCAAAATTTAAGAACGAATAGGAAAAACATTTGACTTTCACATACAGACATAATTATAGTGTTAATGTATACAGTTGACGCTTTAACAACACAGGTTTAAACTATGCGTTTTCATATCTATACAAATTTTGTCCATTCAAACTGGCTAATAAACCTGTCTATAGGAATGTCTGACATTTTCTAAATTTGGGTTGCACAGGGCCAATTACAGAACTCAAGTGTGCATGAATTTGAGAACACACAGGCAGTCCTGTAACAAATTCCTTAATATACCAAGGGATAACTCTATTATATATAAAAGCATTTAGAAGTATATCATAAAAGAGAATGTTTTCAGTAGGAAATTGACAAAGAACATATGCATTTAAAGTAAAACAGTAGGCAATGGTACAAATATGTAAATAATGTAACTTTGCTTTCAATGCAAAAGGCAAATGATTATATCATTTGCAGATTTTTGGCCTATCATAACACAAATTGCAAATTGTAATTACAAATTGTACCACTAAAAAATTTTTTTAAAACTATTAAATAGAGAAAGACTAAAAATATACGAAAATGAGGTAGAGGCAAAAAAGATTTCACATTTTATATATTGCTGGGAATGTATACATTTGTAGATCTTTCTGGAGCTTCATTATCAATATATATTAAGAATAAAAATATACTTACTTAGTCTGAAATTCTATTATTATTGATTAATCTTAAGGAAATAACCAGGAATCTGCAAAAGGACTTATTTACAGTTATAGCCATATCTTACAGAATAAAACAATAAAAAATTGAAATTAAAAAATAAGAAATACATTTTGAAAATTATTCAACACACTACTGTCCAGTCATTAAAAATTTGATATTAAAGAAATCTTAACAACATGGAACAATTATTATACTATAGCATTAACTGCATATAGCATTTAATAATATGAGCTGGATTTTTAAATATATAATGGACATAATGAATATAATGCACATATTTTGTGCAAATCTGGAAGTATATAAAAACCCTTGAGGTGATCTTCTGTGTGTAATGTGATTACAGATAAGTTTTACTTGTTTGTGCTTTTCTATATGATATGGTTTGACTGTGTCCCCACTCAAATATCACCTTGATTGTAAAAATCCCCACATGTCAAAGGTGGAGCCAGGTGGAGATAATTGAATCATGGGGTCGTTCCCCCATACTGTTCTCATACTAATGAATAAGTCTCACAGGATCTGATGATTTTATAAATGAGAGTTCCCCTGCAAAAGCTCTCTTGCCTGCAGTCATGTAAGACACGTCTCTGCTCTTTTTTCACCTTCTGCCATTATTGGGAGGCCCTCCTAGCCATAAGGAACTGTGAGTCCATTAAACCATTTTTCTTTATAAATTACCCAGTCTCAGGTATGTCTTTATTAGCAGCATCTGAATGGACCAATGTACTATATTTTCAAAGTTTGCAAAGTGAATATAAATTAGTTATACTTGAAAATAAAAAACATTAGTAGAATAATTAAGAGTTTACGTGTAGTTAAATTTGCAATAGGAATGCTAAAATTCATGTTTGAAATGAAACCCTCTCTTGTCTACATAGGTTGTTTAAAGGAATCTGGGTCATACATGTGGATAGTTGTGCTCATGGGTAATATGCTTCGTGGAATAGGGGAGGCTCCCATAGCACCATTGGGAATTTCTTACATTGATGATTTTGCTACAGAAGGGCATTCTTCTTTGTATTTAGGTAATGTACACCAAATATTAAATTGTATTATCACTTTCCCTCTATCTAACTCTAAAATAGTAGAGTTACTAAACTTATTATTTTACCTTTTAGAACATATATTTGGGTATATGTATTGTATCGTATTTCTTCTGAAAACATGGTGAATAAGAACCATGCATTCTTGGCATCTGCTAAAATTGCTTTGTAATATTTTCAGGTATGTTGAATGCAATAGCAGTGATTGGTCCAGTCATTGGCTTTACATTGGGATATCTGTTTTCTAAAATGTATGTGGATATTGGATATGTAGATCTAAGTAAGTACAACCAGAACAAGGTACCATGATAATGTTTTTCTAAGCGTGCGTGCGCACACACACACACACATACACACACACACAAACATTTTTCTAAATAATTGAATTTACTTTTTCAATAGTTCTTTGCTTACTATAATTAGAAAGTTACAAGTAGGAAATAAATGCATTATTAGTCAGAATAAATATAAAATTCAGCTCCTATTTATACTATCTTTTACAACTAACTGTAAAATGAGAGGATATAAACAAATTTATTTTCATGAGCTTGGTCCAAAATAACCAAATACAAAAAGTCTCCCTCCCCAATGACTAACCAGTCAAGTAAATTTGATTTTTCAGCTGATAGTGGTTTGGATGTTGATGTGTAGAACTTAAAGTTTGCTAAAGTCTTCTTGTGGCTGCTGCATTGACTTATGGCTGGAGTGGTTTGAGAGACTTCACTGTATACTTTATGATCATTTTCCCTGGTTCTAGCAGAGGACTTGGCTAATGGCAACATTCAGTAAATACTTGTTGAACAAAGGAATAAAGCAGAGGACACGTAAATAAAATCTATGATTTCTTCTTCATTCTCAGAGCATACTTTCCTTCTTATCTCATAGATGAAAGAGACGCCACATTATAAAAATTGTCTCAACTTTAGGCCCCTTTTCCTGAAAATATTCTTGTACCATATCTATCTTTATCTTCTTCCCAACTCAGTGGAAAAATAGATCTACCTGGAGTTTAGAGTCTCTTCCTGATTCTTTGCCTCTACCTTCTCTTTTCTTCAGCACACACTCAAGTATTTCCCATCTTTATACATATCTACATTTTGAAATATTCCCACACAACTTTCTAGCTGATTCTTTTTTTTTTTTATTCCTCTTTGGAGCCACCCACCCAGGAAAATATCAACTAAATTTGATAAGATAGCTCACCTTCTCACCTCCCATCCACTTCTTAATCTGGTATAATCTGCTTCTGTTATTAATGAAACCCAATCAACTTCTACATAATTTACTATAGATAGTAAATGAGTATACTTCTATCATTTGTGTTAATTGATATTTCTGGTTCTTCTTCATGTTTTCCCTTCTTAGATGTCTTACTAGCATCTAGGCACAATATGTCAAAATCTAATACCCTCATCTTAACTCCAAACCCGCTTGTTTCACTATATTCCTTCTCTTGATGAATATCTACACCTTATTCAATCATTGACCGAGTTACTGTGTCCTGTAATCTCACACTTCCCTGCATTTACACTTTGTAAAACTTTTCTCTCTTTTTCATTTGCATAGTTCTTGAAGTTTCTTCAATGTGGCTCTTGTTAGAGAAGTCTTACTTCACCACTTTCCATTGGTCCCAAATTAAACACCAAGAGCATGCCTTTATTGTGACTCTTCTCACAATTAGCTATTAATATTTGTGTGCTTACCTGCCATCTCTACCACATGACAGAATGTCATATATCTTAGCAAATAATAATTAGTTACATTTGTGAATAAATAAATATTATTTTCTATCTCACCAGGCCTTCAATAGATCATTCCAAAGAGATCAAAGGATTCATTTCTAAGTTGGGGTACACATCACAGTGGGCCAACAGCAGCCAGAAACTGGAAAGTGTTTGCTAATCTAAAGCCATAAAGAAAACACTTGATATAATGTTTTATATGTTCAATTTTAGACATATCTCTTAGAGTAGCTACACATTATGTAAATTATTTCTACTCATTCAACTCCAGTTTCATCATTGCTTTGTCACAAAGAGTACAGAAATAAATGATAAATACTTTTAGGTTAATGATTTTATGACCTCTGTATTCAGAAATGTTTACATTATTTTAGAATTTATCACAATTTCTAACATCGAATGTTCAGATATTATTATATCTTCTCTTATTCAGGGATGATTATGAGCTTCACTTATTAGAAAGTATACTTTGGCAAACTCCAATGCCTAAAATAGCTAAAGAGATAAAATAAATGAGTAAAGAGTGTCAGGAACAGGAATTAAGGGTGCGACGGTTAGAAGAGGAAGAATTTTCTGATTATGGACTGCTCTCCCCACACATCCAAAAGCCCATGTGTTCCTCAGCTCTGGCCTATTCTTTTAATGCACAAATTTAGGCCCTGAATTGACAAGGACTTCTGATTAGTTTCCAAGAAAATCCCAAAACCAAAATTTTTACATAGAATTTTTCAATTTTTAAGACTGTGAGTAAGCCAAGAAAAACTTTTTCTCAGGTCTTATCTAGTGAGATTATGACCCTTAGTTGTTATGTGTAGAACAGTGAAAGAACAGAAAAAAAAAGTAATCGAAATTACATTGTGACAGGTGATGAATAAATATTTTGCATGTAGACGGAGTCCCTGATTTAACCAATCATTTCCTGAAGTCTGTCTGAGTTGCTGATTATGACACAATATGATCATATAAATCAAATTTAAACCCAAATATGTGTAACTTAAAAATAAATTATTTCTAGATAGTTTTTCATCAAGTCAATATTATCTCAGATTAATGAATTTTCTTATAGATCAGAGTAATGGCACCATATAATTGTGCCACAGACTTCTATGGTGTGTATGTTTCTGTATGCATATGCTTTTTTTATTTGTTATTTTTCTTTTATTGTAGTAAGAACAATTAAAATAAAATCTACCTTCTTAACAGATTTTGAAACATACGGTGGACCCAGGAACAATAGGTTTAAATTACCCTGGTCCACATCTGCATAGATTTTTTTTCAATCAATATATTGAAAAAATTTGGGGGGATTTGTGACAATTTGAAAAAAATTGTAGATGAATTGCATAGTGCAGAAATATAGAAAACCCTAAAAAAAAGGTATGTCATGAATGCATAAAATATGTTTAGATACAAAACCATTTTTTCATTTACTACCATAAAATATACACAAATCTATTATAAGAAATAAAACTTGTTAGATGGTACAAAATGGCCAACTAGACACACTCAGAAAGCATCACTTCCACTGAAGACGCCCAAAATATTGAGTAAACTAATGTACTTAGAACATATTTTTTGAGAGAAAGCACTGAAAGTCAATAGAGAGGTGACAGAGACGCTGAGGCTAAAGAGAGTGAAAGTTGGAAACCCTGTGCAGGGTTGTTGAATACCAGAGATAGTTTCCAGCCCTGAATGGCTTCTAGCTAAGGGGCGAGTAAAGTGGCAGTGGGACAGCCTACTCTCACTGCTGACATCTGGGATCCTAGCTACAAGAGAACTCACGACCCCCGAAGACTTTGGAACATGCAGGGGCATCTGCCCAGAGAGTAGGCAGAAACAGATCTACCATCAGCATTGAACCCAGGGTAGTTTGCATGTAGGGTAGCTATAGCAGAATGCAACCATAGGCACCAAATATTTCAAGGCTCATTTTCTTCCACCAGGTAGCTCTCAACTCACCTGATCACTGAGCCAAAATTGCGCACTGCCAACTTTCCTGTGAGCTGGGACACGACTGTACTGTAGACTCTTCTGACTGCCAGTCTCTCCCAGTACTCTTGCCTGGCCACACCTGCAAGAACATGTGCACAGCTCAACCTCCAATGCTCAGCCTGAGGTTTTTTCCAGTACCCCCACCTGAGTACTTCCTTAGTACTTCCTCAGTGTCCTGGAGCACTTCAGATCCCCCAGTGTAGGAACCAGAGAGACCAGACAGTGGAGCCAAAGGATAGACCCAAAACCTCAAGGTTGCAGTGGATAGCTATGGAGTGCAAGCTAAGATTGGTGCCCAGCACTGAAGCAGAGGAAGAGCCCCCAATCTGAGAACACTGAGATGGGGGAGATGCATGGGTTCATGGGCCAGTGCAGAATAAGACATGCCTCTTTTCATAAGCCTAGTCCAGGAAGACTGTGTCCTGTCTGCCTGCTGCTGCCTCTGCCTGAGGGAGCTCCATGGCCCAGAACACCTAACAAAGGAAACACGAATGTGGTACCAGTGGCCAGAGGGTGTTCCCCCAAGGCCCAGGAGTGGGCCTGTTAACGGGGTCATCTCTCTCTTCTGCTATGACAGGGACTGTTGTAAACACACTGAAAAACAAAAGAGCTATGCCCCTGAGTAACAGCTTATCTGCCAGCCTCTACTCTTAAGCACTATTTACTGAATCATAGCTCAATTCAGATGAGATCGGGCGCGTTCAGGGTGGTATGGCCGTAGACCATAGCTCAATTCAAAACACACATACATATATATATATTTGAGATTGTGTCTCACTCTGTTATTTAGGCTACAGTGCAGAGAAGCAACCATAGCTCACTGCAGCCTTGAACTCCTTGGCTCAAGATATTCTCCCACCTCAGCCTCCTAAATAGCTGGGACTACAGGCGCTCACCACGACACTTGGCCAATATTTGTTATTTTCTGTAGAGACAGGATTTTTTTATGTTGCTGAGGCTGATCTCAAACTTCTGGTCTCAAGTGATCCTCTCATTTGGGCCTCACAAAGTGCTGGGATTACAGGCTTGAGCCACTGTGACTGGCTTCAAAAATAGTTTGCCAGCATACATTGCCTGTGAAACTGAGAACAAGAATCTAGCTACAAATAAAAATCTTGTACAGAGTCTTATCCCTGTGAAGATACACAGAAATTAACCCAACTGACCATACTCAATTTTTACCACTGTTAAAGGAACACCAGCCCTTCAAGATGAAAAAGAATCAATAAGAAATCTGGTAATTCAAAAAATAAGAATGTACCCTAACCTCCAAATGGAGTGCGCTAGCTCCCCGGGAATTGTGGTTTCTTTCTGTAAAGAAATCAGACCTATGATCCATTGGAATTCCTGAGAGAGAAAAAGAGAGAGTAAGAAACTTGTAAAACGTATTAGCAGACCTAGTCATCATATGATGCTAGTTCATGGGTACCCATCTTCATCAAGTCATCTTCTGTTAATTTCCCTGATGAGGTATGTATTAGCTCTTGAATTTCTCCAATACCTATATCTTGAAATTTTTTACAACCCACGGTTTTTTTCAATATCCATAATCTCTTTCATAATTGTCTTGATTAGCCATGTTGTGAATTCTACCAATTCATGCACAACATCTGAACAAAATTTTCTCAGGTAGAAATGTATTGTTTTGTACTTGATGATTTTCAAGTTTTTTTTTTTTTTTTTTTTTTTATACCAACAATAGCATCTTAAATGGTGTAATTCTTCTAGTCTTTTATGATGTTCTCCCTATCATGATTTTCTTTGACAGCATTGATAATCCTTTCTATACAGTGTCATCTGTAATGATCCTTAAAGTTTCTTATGACTCCATAATCTAGAGACTGAAAGAAACCACATTCCTAGATGTTTTGGTCATTTTTAAGGATTTTTTTTTTTTTTGCTATATTTTTGTCTGATGGAGTTGATTATAAAACTGGTTTTCAAGCTCTGAGATTCTTTACTCTCTTTGGTATGTTCTGCTGCTAAAGGTCTAAATGTACTATGAAGTTCATGTTGTATTTTTTTAAATTCCAGAAATAGTATTTTTTAGTGGCACAGAAGAAGCAGTTATGTTTTCTCCAGGAATTTATTATTTCTTTTGTATCTAATTTTTGATGTATAATTTCCCATAGTAGTCTCTTATGATTGTTTTATTTTTCTAGCATCAATTCAATGTCTCCATATTCAGTTCTTATTTTGTTTGAGTCTTTTTTTCTTGGTGAAAAGTTTGTCAATTTTGCTTATCTTCCAAAAAGGCCAACACTTTGTTGTGCTGATATTTTTTGTTTCTTTCGCTATTCTTTATTTCTTCTCTAATCTTTGTTTTTCTTCTGCTAATTTTGGCCTCAGTTTGTTTTTCTTTTTATAATTTTGTGAGGTGTAAAATAGTTATTTATTTGAGATAATTGTTTACTTTTCTAGCATAATTATGTGAATTTTATCAGTGTGTATTGAGAGCAAATCATGCCAGATGCTGCTAGTGACCATAAATTAGAGAAATAATCTCTGTTTGGTGGATTTGAGAATAAAATTTACCATACAAATGTAGAAATTTGTTGTTAAACACTTCTCTCTTACTACTGTTCTTGCTGCATCTCATGTTTTAGAGTGTTTTGTTTTTGATTTGCTTTGCATCTAAATATTTTCTAATTTCCCTTTTGATTTCTTGACAATTTAATTATTGAAGAGCTTGTGAATAGCCATATTTTTGAAATCATCTACTTTTCTTTTTACTATTAATTTCTGGTTTTATTCCATTGTAGTTAGAAAAGATAATTGGTATGATTTTAATCTTTTTTTTTTTTTTTTTTTGAGACGGAGTTTCGCTCTTGTTACCCAGGCTGGAGTGCAATGGCGCGATCTCGGCTCACCGCAACCTCCGTCTCCTGGGTTCAGGCAATTCTCCTGCCTCAGCCTCCTGAGTAACTGGGATTACAGGCACGTGCCACCATGCCCAGCTGATTTTTTGTATTTTTAGTAGAGACGGGGTTTCACCATGTTGACCAGGATGGTCTCGATCTCTTGACCTTGTGATCCACCCGCCTCGGCCTCCCAAAGTGCTGGGATTACAGGCTTGAGCCACCGCGCCCGGCCTGATTTTAATCTTAAATTTGTCAAGACCTGTTGCATGATGTAACATGTGGTCTGTCTTAGAAAATGTTCCATTTCCATTTGAAAAGAATATACATTCTGTTTTTATTGAGTGAAGTATTCTCTATGTGTCTATTATATCAACTTGGTCTATAATGTTTTTCAAGTCTTCTGTTTCCTCATTGATACTCTGTCTGATCATTCTATTTACAATTGAAAATGAGATATACTAAGGCCTCCTAGTATTATAAAGTCAGCCTATTATGGAGGGCTAACTATACTACACTATTTTATATAAGAGACTTGAGCATCCTTGAATTTTCGTATTCATAGGGAGTCCTACATCCGTTGCTCACAGATACTAAGAGATGATTGTATTGTACTTCTCTATATTTCTGTTTTCAGTTCTGTCCATGTTGGCTTTACAGCTTTTGGCTCTTTGAGATTGGGTGAATATATATTTATAATTGTATATTCCTGGTGAATAAACTTAAAAATCATTTTATAATGTCCTTTTTGCAACTTGAGACAGTTTTTGACTTAGAGTCTTTTTCTTTCTTTGACAAAGAGTTAGGTTGCAAATTTTTCAAACTTTTATTCTCTGCTTCCCCTTTAAATATAACTTTCAAATTTAGGTCATTCCTTTGCTCTCATATCTGAGCATAACATGTTGGAAGCAGCCAAGCTATATCCTAAATGCTTTACTGCTTATAAGTTTCTTCCATCAGATGTCCTAAGTCATCACTCAAGTTGAAACTCCCACAGATCCCCTAGGGTATGAACACAATGCAGCCAATTACTTTGCTAAGGCATAACAAGAGTGACCTTTGCTCCAGCTCCCAATAACTGTTGTTTCCATTTGAGACCTTGTCAGCATGAACTTCATTGTCCACGTCATGATCTGCATTTCGGTCACAATTCAAACTTTCCCTCATCTTATCTTCTTCTGAGTCCTCCAAACTCTTGTAAACTCTGCTTGTTACCTAGTTCCAAAGTCAATTCCACATTTTCAGGTAGCCTTATAGCAAGCAATGTCCCACTTCTTGGTACCAATTTTCTGTGTTAGGCCATTCTGGCATTCTTATAAAATAATACATGAGACTGGGTAATTTATCAAGTAAAGGGGTTTAATTGGCTCGTGATTCTGCAAGCTGTACAAGCATGGCACTGGCATTCTCTCAGCTTCTAAGGAGACCTCAAGGAGCTTTTACTCCTGGTAGAAGTTAAAGCAGGAGCAGGCACATCATATGTTGAGAGAAAGAGCAAGAGGGAGGTGAGGTGCCACACACTTTTTAAGCAACCATATCTTCTCATGAGGACTCATTCACTATTGCAAGGACAGCCCCAAGCAAGGAAGGATCTACCCCATGACCCAAACAACTCCCACCAGGCCCTGCCTCCAACATTGGTTATTACATTTCAACCTGAGATTTGAGCAGGACAAATACCCAAACCATATCAGCCTCTAAGTCTTCCTGGACTGAAATTATATAGGAGAAAATTTTCATCCATCAGCCCAGGCAGAGCTTCTGTGGCCTCTCAAACTTTGATTCTTGTTTAAACTGCTCTCTCTCTCTTTTTTTTTTTTTTTTTAAGAAAGAGAGAAAAGAAAAAAAAGAAAAAATAAAAAAAAAAAAAAAAGAAAGAGAAAATGAAGGAGAAGAAGAATGAGGAAGAGGGAGAGGGAGAGACAACTGGGGTGTTGCTTTATTGCCCGGGCTAGAATGCAGTCTAAAAATGGGTATGCCTGTAATTGTGTTTAATAATAGAGACATGGAAAAAAAATGAAGGAATA
>NW_022436942.1:7861928-7862204 GCF_009761245.1 Sapajus apella | reverse complement strand
AATAACTAACAAGCAGCCAACCAATATTTCATTTAAACCTGTAAATAGGTGTGATGTGGTACTGATAAAAGTGTATATTTTGTATATTTAAAGTGGAGAGTCCTATAAATGTTAATTAAGTCTACTTGTTCCCGATCTGAGTTCAAGTCTTAGATATCGATGTTAACTTTCTGTCTCATTGATCTGTCTGATATTGATGTTGAAGTCTCCCACTATTATTGTGTGGGAGTCTAAGTCTTTTTATAAGTCTTATATATCTGGGTATTCCTGTATTGG
>NW_022436942.1:7828057-7861828 GCF_009761245.1 Sapajus apella | reverse complement strand
AAAGACTTAGACTCCCACACAATAATAGTGGGAGACTAAGTCTTTTTATAAGTCTTATATATCTGGGTATTCCTGTATTGGGTGCGTATATATTTAGGATCTTTAGCTCTTCTTGTTACATTGATTCTTTTATCATTATGTAATATCCTTCTTTGCTTCTTTTGATCTTTGTTGCTTTATAGTCTATTTTATCAGCAAAAATTGCAACTCCTGCTTTCTATTTATTTATTATTTTTGCTCTCCATTTGGTTGGTAAATTTTTCTCCATCCCTTTGTTTTGAGTCTTCGTGTATCCTTGCATGTGAGATGGGTCTGGATGTAGCATACCAATGGGTCTTGGCTTTTTTTGCCTGTCTGTGACTTTGGATTGGGGGATTTAGTTGAATTAATAATAATATATGTAAGTTTGATATTCCCGTTTAATGTTAGCTGGCTGTTTTGCCCATTAGTTGATACAAGTTCTTAATTATGTTGATGTTCTTTATTTTTTGGTATTTTTTGGAAAGGCTGATACTGGTTGTTCTTTCTATTTGTGGTGGTTTTTTCAGAAGCTCTTGTAAAGCAGGCCTGGTGGTGATGAAATCTCTGAGTGCTTGCTTATTCACAAAAGATTTTATTTTTCCTTCGCTTATGAAACTTAGTTTGGCTGGATGTAAAATTCTGGGTTGAAAGTTCTTTTCTTTAAGGATGTTGAATATTGGCCCCCACTCTCTTCTGGCTTGTAGGGTTTCTGCTGAGAGATCTGCTGTGAGTCTGATAGGCTTCCCTTTATGGGTAACCTGACCTTTCTCTCTGGCTGCCCTCAGTATTTTCTCCTTCATTTCAACCCTGATGAATCTGGCGATTATGTGCCTTGAGGTTGGTCTTCTTGAGGAATATCTTTGTGGTGTTCTCTGTATTACCTGGAGTTGAATATTGTCCTGCCTTGCTAGGTTGGGAAAGTTTTCCTGAATAATATCCTGAAGCATATTTTCCAGCTTGGATTCATTCTCTTCGTCACATTCAGGTACACCTATCAAACGTAGATTAGGTCTTTTCACATAGTTCCATATTTCTTGGAGACTTTGCTAATTTCTTTTTATCCTTTTTTCTCTAATCTTGTCTTCACATTTTATTTCATTAAGTTGGTCTTCGACCTCTGATATCCTTTCTTCTGCTTGATCAATTCGGCTGTTAAAACTTGTGCATACTTCACGAAGTTCTCGTGTTGTGTTTTTCAACTCCATTAATTCACTTATATTCCTCTCTAAATTGTGCATTGTTGTTAACATTTCGTCAAGCCTTTCTTCGAAGTTCTTAGTTTCTTTGCATTGGGTTAGAACAAGTTCTTTTAATTCCCAGAAGTTTCTTATCATCCAGTTTTTAAAGCCTGCTTCTGATAATGGAACACAGTCTTTCTCCATCAGCCCTTGTTCTGTTGCTGATGAGGACCTGTGATCCCCTGTAGAGGGAGAGGCGTTCTGATTTTGGGTATTCTCAGCCTTTTTAGGCTGGTTTCTTCCCTTCATTATAGATTTATCCATCTGTGGTCTTTATAATTACCGTCTTTATAGTTGGGTTTCTGAATGGACGTCCAACTTGTTGATTCCCGGCACTAAAATCTGAGCAACCCATTGTGCCAGCCAAAACAGCGGCGTTAAGATTGATGGTGCTTTTACTCTGCACCAAGAACCGCCGCACCAAGGCAGCAGCAAAATCGACTTGCCAGCCATAAGAGTCGCGCTGGTGACCCGTGGGGCCCCTCCGCTGGGAATCACCTGGTGCACGAGCAGCAAAAATTGATCTGAAAGTGTGGCATCCTCTCGTTCTCTGTGCTTTCAGTGGGAGCTACAATCCCGAGCTGCTAGTGATCAGCCATCTTGGATCTCTCTCCAGAGAGATCTGGAGAGAGATCTCTGGAGAGAGATCTCTGGAGAGAGATCCAAGATGGCTGCTCTTTTTTTCTTAGGAACTTCCAGAATCTAGGGTATGGAAAGTCTCATGAGCACTTTTAGACAGTGGACAGAGAAGCTTGTCACTTGGTTAACTCCCAGAAAATTTTGAATATTTCTCTCTGTTTTTTTTTTTTTTAACTGCCTCACTCTGCATAGATCTGGAAGCAAGGAGGAGCTGTGGCAAGTGCTCATGTGGTTATTTAATCTACCATTTTTCTGTTCTTTGTCACTTCTTGGAGGCAAGCATATGCCTAGTCCCAAGATAGGCAAGACAATGACCAGCTGCTGGAGTCAGACACAGAAAAGGTGAAATGTTAAGTGTGTGGTCGAAATACTTCCTTCCCCACAGAGAAGTTTTTAATTTTTTTCTTAACCTGGTCACTCTGCACTAAGCTATGGGCCAGGAGCTGTGGGAATGCTTATATACTATTTAAACTACCATCTTTGTTTTCTGTAGCCTCCAGAGATCTAGTATTTGCTTGGTCCTGTCAACACTTCAAGATGGGTAATATAGAAGACAGTTGCAAGGGTAGTACCTGAAAAGTTAAAATTTTGGATGTGCAGTCCACTCTTTCTCTCCATAGGGATAAGCTGGAGATGAGGTTTTCTTGCATTCAGTCTGTGTCGAGCCAGGGAGAAGAGCTATTGCAAGTGTTCACATACCCTTTCAAACTTCCAGTTCTTGAATACATGGTATTATAATGAGAGGAACAGCAAAGAGGTGTCTCCAATTTTCTTACAAGTCAATATAGCTGATATTGTACTTTCCTGGGGTACAATGGCCTGTGAACTAGTTTCTGGACTTTTCACAAATGGAATTGATTTGTGTATCACTGTTGAATCAGTGTATTCATAAAAGAAAAAATAGTCCAGTTCTTCCTATTCTGTTATCTCTCTTGTAATTCATATAGGCTTTCTTAGATTGTTTACTTTATACCTGCTAAAATAGTGCACTTACACTTGAGATATAGCATTTACGTAGCACTCTTGTTCATGATTTAAAGAAAAATGTGGTTGAAATAAAATGATTAAATTATCCCTAATATCTAGAGTCTAACTCTTCTGGGTTACTTTTAGACTCATATTTTCACTGGATTTTCTTATCCTCTGCTCTGTCAAGAGAGTTGAAAATGCTGATTTTGGGCATGGTGGAAGCCCTTTATTGGATTTCTTGCAAACTGCTTAAATTTCATTGCTGACCCTTTCTTGACTTTATTAGATTGTGGCTATAGACATTTTCAGAAAACATTGAGAAGTCACGTTTCTTCCACAGGTAGTTATTAAATGGTCTGCAAGCTTAAATGTCCAGTGGTAGAAATTGTCAAGTCTTGTAATCAGAAAAGACATCAAATGCACACAAGCTCAGGCAATGACAACAGTATCATGGCTGATTCCTAGACAATATCAGTTGCATTATGTCATCAAGTATTAGACTAATCCTTAGTCCCAGAAATGACAAAAAAAAAGTGTCTTGGAATTAAGAAAGTTTAATTTACTTTCTTCATATCATTATTTCCTCAACTTATTGTATTTCGAAATAATTTTGACTGGCTTCTTCTAATTAATTCTTCTAGGCACGATCAGGATAACTCCTAACGACTCTCGTTGGGTTGGAGCTTGGTGGCTTGGCTTCCTTGTGTCTGGACTGTTATCCATTATTTCTTCCATACCATTTTTTTTCTTGCCCCAAACTCCAAATAAACCACAAAAAGAAAGGAAAGCTTCAGTATCTTTGCATGTGCTGAAAACAAGTGATGAAAATAATCAAACAGCTAATTTGACTAATCAAGGAAAAAATATCACCAAAAATGTAACTGGTAAGTATTTTACATTCATTGTCAACTTGGAGTTGTTAATCTCAATGAAAAGGAGGAATGAATATTCCAAAATAATAAAGCATACCCAACTCATCTGGACTTGGATTTCTTTTGCACTAAATTTAGATATATTATTTTTCTAAAACACCTATTAAAGTTAACATATATGTCTTGAACACATAATAAATGAAAGAGTTACCTTTGTGCTTTTTAACAGGGAGAAACCAACCAAAAGCTACAAACATCCATTTTTTATAATCTAAATAATATATATTAATTTTAATATTATATGGTTTAAACTGAGAGTTCAAAGAATTATAATATTTCATTCCTTTATTTATTCAACGGGTGGTACCAGGAACCATACTATGCCCTGGTAATAAAACAGTACCTCTATTTTTCAGGAGCCTAGTGGGTGATACTGATAAATATATAGACAATAGCAATACAGTACCTTAAGTATTATGGTGAAGTTAAAAGTAACTATTCTCAGGTGTAGACATAGATTAAGGAGAAGGAAGTCAGGAGTTTCTCCCTAGGTAATTAGAGTGTATTTCGTTTGGTAATATCTATCTATCTATCTATCTAATCTAAATATTAAAAATAAAGTGGATGCAATGGTGGTATTTAAGATAATTAGAGGAAGTAATGTAAATTAGGATGCCTCAGCAGTTGATAGTGCCTCTTCTTTTGAATATAAGCCCTGGGGACTAATGGAGAACCACTGGGAGTCAATAAACAAAGAGAATGAGTTGGCAGCAACCAGAGCAAGAGATGTGAAACAGTGAGGTGTTGACAGAAGTTTGCAGATTAGGGAGAAATGGTGAAATAGTAAAAGCCAAAGCAATGCAACACCTAAACCCGTGGCATCTTTTTCAAGTTTTCTTTAAGATGACAAATTCTCCGGTGTAGCCTACATTCTTCCTTTTATCAGCTCTTTTACTTATTACTTTATTGTTGTTTTCTATCACACTAACCTAAAAGCAATGATGTTCTGGCACTCTGTATATTGGTTCATAGCAGAGGACTGTTAACTTTCAGCTACACTGGTATCTCAAAATTGTTCATGGCAAGAGAATTACCGTGATTTATTACGATTGAAATTGGGATATACAACAAATAGAAGTTTTTTTCCTAAGAATCAGGCGTTAAACAATCATATTTTTAAAATTTGACATTTACACTAAAAGTACTATACCAATAATTTTCTTTGTGTATGTTATATTTCTACTCTACCAAATCAAATCTTTAAAAAAATTAGGCTGTCCAAACCTATAAGGAGCAGGGTTTACTGTGATCCAAAAAGAACAGAGACGGTAATGAAGATAAAAAAATAGGACAGTTGTAGACATAATCTATATTATGAACAGTTTTTGTAGGGTAGTGACCCTAATAAAGAGGATCTCAAGTATGTATCTATTAGGAATGGATAAAATAAGAATATATAGTCAGAAAAAAATTTGAATTTATTCTATATGCTCTTTAATAGAATTAAAGCTGATTAGAATGAAAGGATGATTACACTTCATTACAAAAACAGTGTGTAAACAATGAGAAATGTTCAAAAGTAGAGCAAATTTCTTCCTGAGGCACTCAGTTTAATGCTGCTTGAGTTGTTTATTGATCCACTTATTAATGATATATCTATCCATCTATAGTAGATCATGATTGTATGGAAGTTCACACTGGATGACATTGAATTTCTCATCTTCAAAAATGCAATGATTTTGTGAATGTATATACTCCATTTCTGTTGAGGAAAGGCCACAACTCACATATAATACTTACAAATCAGGGATGGTTCTTCATGACTGGAGACCTGCAGAAAGAAGTGTAGCACTCTGGTCTAAAAATTTTAAATGTTGCTTGTTCCCGCTATACATTTTCTTACCTCTTCTTTTTTTTCTCTTCTGTGTCTTTTCTATATCTTTCTTTCCTCCTTATTTTAAGCAGATCCAACTCTTTCATAGCTGACATTAGATGGATGTCTTAGTTCTGACTATATGTGATGAAAATATTTAGAGATCTAAAGAGAGAAAAATATTTCAAAGCCTGTATCATCCATCTCTCAGTAACCATATCTGGTTCTATCTTGCTGAACTCTGATACTTCCTACTGTTTTTCTAAGTAGTTCCTTCTACTTTTAACTCTGATTACAGCTAGGTGACCTGGTGATCACAGACCCAGATGACATAATTTCTGCCATGAACAGAAGCTAGAAGTTTGTTACCACATCTGTTTATAGGCATAGGTGGTTGTATTATTATTACAATACTTGGGACACAACATCCCCCAGCTGCTTTCCTTGTATCTTAAGACAGAGGTTTTAAAATATTGCCAAATGTACTGAGAAAGTATGTTATGGTAGAAAAGCTGTATACTAGAGAAACAAGAGGTCTGAGTCCTCATACTAGATTGATCTTTAAGAATTTTGAACCTCAATGTTCATATTTCTGTGGGTTTCAGATTATGCTGTCTTTAATTTACATTTTCATTTAATAGTTATATTTTTAAGATAATACTTATTAAGTACTAATAAATAAGAAATATTGTATGTCTTATTCACTTTGGGGTTTTTTTTTTTTCTCTTTTTTTTTTCTGAGATGGAGTCTTGCTCTGTTACCCAGGCTGGAGTGCAGTGGCACGATCTCAGCTCACTGCAACCTTCTCCTCCCAGGTTCAAGTGATTCTCCTGCCTCAGCCTCCCAAGTAGCTGGGATAACATATGTGTACCACCATGCCTGGTTTATTGTTGTATTTTTAGCAGAGATGGGGTTTCACCATATTGGCCAGGCTGGTCTCAAACTCCTGACCTCAGATGATACACCCACCTTGGCATCCCAGAGCGCTGGGATTACAGGCATGAGCCACCGTGACTGGCCTTCACTTTTGTTTCTTGAACAATTAGCATATTGTCTGGTACCTAGTTGAAAACCGACCATTTGTTGAAGAACGAATAAGTGAATTAATACATTTGCAGTAGTATTGTAGCGTACCCAGGATAATCAAATATTAAGTGATGAAAGCAAGTTACGGAACAACACTTACGTATGACCCTATTCGAGGGTAAAATAAACTAAACAAATATTAATATACATATGGAAAATATTGAAAGGATATATTTTAAAACTGTGAATATCCTGTAGTATTGCCAGCTATCCTCACTCTTTGTGTTATGCAGCTATAGAATTTTAAATCTTACATGACCTATGTTCACAAGTTTCAGATGTAAATGTATATTTAAGTTGCATTCTAATATTTTCTTTATTTTTGCAATTTATAGGTTTTCTCCAGTCTTTTAAAAGCATCCTTACTAATCCCTTCTATGTTATATTTGTGCTTTTGACATTGTTACAAGTAAGCAGCTATATTGGTAGTTTTACTTTTATCTTCAAATATGTAGAGCAACAGTATGATCAGCCTGCATCTAAGGCTAACATTTTGTTGGGTAAGACATATATTTTACTTGTGTGCTTGATAAGTGAAATACTACTAAATAGTTGTATTCCAAGTGACATTTTATTGTGAAGGTGATTTCATATTTTAGCAATACAAAATAAGTATAATTTTCTTGTATCATCTCTCAAATGTTATCAAACATATAAAACCTGTGATGTCATTATTGCTCTGCATTTGAAGTTACATCTTATTTTAGATGAGTTCCTAAAGAAAATGTTGCAAGTAAATGGAAAATTGAGAGGTAATATCTGCATAATTGGGTCTTAATACTTAGTGCTGAGATCCTGAGACAAACCCTTTTGTAATTATAATCATTATAATTCTATAATTTATGGACTTTGAAATCAAGACTTAGCTACTTACAAAAATATGATACTAAGAGTTCCAAAAAGAGTATTAATTTAAATACATCAAAATATGCATAATCCAAATAAATATATTTTCCAGAATATTTTTTACTGCAATATCTATTTTAAATGACATATTTAGATGTGCTTATAAAGGCAAGTTTCCTTGTATTATTCTTCCCATAACTCTAGTATTGAAGACACATTATAGGAATTCAATAAATATATGATGAATTAAACAACTTATCATGTGGTATTTAAGTAGGTCATAAGTAAAAAAGAAAATGAATGTACTGAAGCACTAGACTAAGCTTCCAGACTACCTCTCTGTTGATTCTAAGATAAAAGTTTAAAATCAAAAGATACTGTTTTGACTTCCAATAACCTAGCCTGAGATTTTTCCTAGAGAGGATTTCATCTTTAATAACTTTTACTAGACAATAATATGGAAAAATTATAGGAGGTATTAAACATTATTAATCCTGTATGTAGACCTATTTGTCAATTCAGGGTCTATGTGTTTTTAAATAAATGATAAAGATATATTAATTATTCTATTGTCAAGCTCTGGGCAGATTTAGAGTGAGTTATTGAGGGTTGGAACTTGGAACTCTATTTGAGAGACGTAAAAGGCTTTCAATAATAGGACTGAAGTTCCATAGGCAGAAAGATGGTGTTTTGTTGTTGATTTCCAGAAAAACACAATTGCATCATTGAAATGATCTGCTCCAACAAACAAATATCCTTAGCCACTGCCTTTTGCTATTGAGGAAACCAAACTGTCATCATTGGCAGGAACAAATTATATGGACCCCCTACCACCATCCTGCTCTGTCATTCTTCTTTTTAAAAAGTAATAAGATTGACATTCTACTATAAAGACACATGCATACATATTTATTGCAGCACTATTTACAATAGCAAAGACTTGGAATCAACCCAAATGCCCATCAGTGATAGACTGGATAAAGAAAATTTGGCACGTAATACCATGGAATAGTATGCAGCCATAAAAAAAATGAGTTCATGTCCTTGGCAGGGACACGGATGAAGCTGTAAACCATCATTCTCAGGAAACTAACACAGGAACAGAAAACCCAACATGGCTTGTTCTCACTCATAAATGGGAGTCAAACAATGAGAACACATAGACACAGACGGGGAAACATCATACACCGGGGCCTGTTGGGGGCTAGGGGAGAAAAGGAGGGAGAGCATTAGGACAAATACCTAATGCATGCAGGGGTTAAAACCTAGATGACAGGTTGATAGCTGCAGTAAACCACCACAGCACATGTAAATGCATGAAACAAACCTGCATATTCTGCACATGTATTACAGAACTTAAAGATTTAAAAACAAGTAATAAATAAATTTGATTGACATACACTGTGTTTCATCTATAAAGACATATCAGAAAAACTGTGATTACAACTTTTTTTTTCTTTTATTTCTAGGAATCATAATCTTACCTGTTTTTGCAACTGGAATGTTTTTAGGAGGATATATCATCAAAAAATTCAAATTGAACCCAGTTGGAATTGCCAAATTCTCATTTTTTACTGCTGTAATGTCATTATTCTTTCACCTATTATATTTTTCCATGCTCTGTGAAAATAAATCAGTTGCCGGCCTAACCATGACCTACGATGGGTTTGTATAGATCACTATATCAATTGCATAATATGTTAACTACCTAATTAAGAGTCTCTGTATAAGTAATATAAGACAGAAAACATTTTTAACTAAACTCTTTTAGTTAAGAGAAATTTCAACTTTAAAATTCTCAAAATATCTATTTAAGATTTCAAACAGTTATTTTATTCCTCCCTTAAAGAAAAGCAACATCGGTTGTAATAATAATAACTATTATTTATGTGGTACTCACAATTAGAGACGGGTACTTTTTTCCTTACTTTATGAGTGAGAAAAGTAAGGTTTAGAGAAATCCATGGATTACACAGCTAGCAATGTTGAGATTCTAACTCAAATTTGGGGTTTTTAAGTCCAAAACTCTTAGTCTTAACCACCAAACTTGGATGGATCATAAGAGTCACATAAATGACATTACGCAAAAGTGACTAAACAACTTTTATCTACAGTTCATTTTGATGTTTAACAACTATCTTTATAAAATAACACTTTTAATATTGTGCTGAATTTTCTTTTTTGCAAGCGAATATTGTTTTTTTCTGATATTGTCTACATTGGAAGTAGCATTAAGAAATATTCTATATATAATTGCATATTAGACATTGAAGAATCTTTACTTTTCCATGATTTCCATGTATAGCAAAGTATTTTTAGTACGACAGTCTCCACCTCAAATCAAGGACAAGAATCCTATGCAGATTTCTAATAATCTCCTGAATATAGCCAACAATTTAAGCTTAGAAAGGTCCACATTCAAGCAACAAACAGAGATGCTCAAATCACAATTCAATAACGATGTTCTTTAGTGCTGCTTACTATTGGCTCTGAGCTTTCAGTCTGGATCCCATGAGGTGTTAATTTTAACTTGTCAAATCTTCACACATTTTCTTCTCTAAACATTATGCCATTTTTGGAGGCTTGCCTAGCTAATCTGAAACGGTTTCCCTGCACACTCCTAATTTTGAACTGTTATTGATCTTTCCTATCCACCATCACCTACTGTAGTAAATTAAAACACATTGTCCTAGAACACAGAATTTTAGAGGCAAAAAAACCGTAGAGATGATGCAATCCAATCCTTGTATTATACACTCCCTTATTATTTAAGACTGAGGAAAAAATGTACCATGTTGAAGCCACACAATGACTCTAAATTCTAGACTGATCCTATGTCACACCCTTAGTTCAAAAGGATTCCTGGTTTTAAGGGCAGGCCAGTTTCTTGACAGCAAGGTTAGTCACTATACCAAGTATACAAAAGATGGCAACAAGAATAAAAGAGGATATGTTTCATTTAATAAAATTTTGTCAAACCCTTCCTTAAAGGTAAATATTAAGGATATTTGTAGGATACATCATTCTCTCATGGGAATAATTTAATGATAAATAATATAATTAATAGATTCAACACTTATAAATTCCTGTGATTGGGATAAGTTTTTAAAGTATGAATTATTGCAGAGTTCTCAGAATGTGTTCTGAATATCTTTGAGGACCCTTAGACTTTATCAAGGGGTGCACAAGTTTGAAACTATTTTTATAATAATACCAAAACACTATTTGCCTTTTTATTCTCATACTCTCTTGACAGTATAGTGATATTTTTTAAGGCTCCAAGATATGTTATTAATTCATCAATCTGACTTTAAGATATGATTTAAGCATGTCTAATTTTTTTCTTAAATATTAAAATGTAGATTTTTAAATTCAACCTAGTTAAATAACATTTGTAGACTCACAAGACTTTGCAATGAGCTAAAAGTAATGTCATCACCTTATTGAAGAGAAACTGAGTCTCAGAAAAAAATGGCGTAATTTATCTAACATGAAAATTCATGACAGAATTATAAAGACTTCTTGTCTAAGTCTTACTTAACATCTTTGGTTTATTTTTACATTTTGCATTTTCTAGGTCACAAGTCATGTCTTGGCAAAGATGGAGAGCATAAAATAAATAAGTATTTTTTAAAGACTTTGCCATTTCATCGTCATCAAACCAAATTTCTTTATATAAAGAAAAGTTCTTTATCATTTCTTTATCTTTTCTTTTCCCTTATTGTCTACTTCCACTTTATTTCTTCTTTCTCTTCCTCCTTCTCCTCCCCTTCTTTCTCTTTTCCTTCTCTCTGTCTCTTTTTGATATATGTATATTGTATATTTCCAGAAATAGTTCAGTGACGTCTCATATAGATGGACCAGTTTCTTATTGCAACTCAGACTGCAATTGTGATGAAAGGCAATGGGAACCAGTCTGTGGAAACAATGGAATAACTTATATCTCACCTTGTCTAGCAGGTTGCAAATCTTCAAGTGGTAATAAAAAGCCTATAGTGAGTATTAGTTTTTATTTTTCTTTCCTTATTCAAAAGCACAAATTAGATTGAACAATTTCTTATTAAATCATTCTGTAACTAAGGACTCCATTAAAAACATAAAAAAGAAAGTTTCCAATATTATCTGTTATTCTGATGGCTGTGATGTTGTATAGACAAAGTTTTATATAAAAGTCTGCTTAGGGCACAATCAGGTTTTTCTGTTACATGAATTCTAATTGGACATCACCCCACTTTTTTCCTTTGAGATTATAAGACGATGACCTTTTAGAATTTGAATGCGTTTAAGATATCTACGAAGCACCTTATTTGACTGAAGCCTATAATTTTCATTAAGTTGGAATTACTTTATCCTTCAGAATTCAGGAAAATGTCCTGAGTTAACCCATTGTCAGCACTTTCTGTCTTACTATGACAGCAATCAATATGCAATGTTATATACATAATCTGATCTCTTTAGCCCTGGGCTCTGTACCATTTTTACTTTCTAAGAAATTAATCAAGGCTTCATGCTCACTTAACTGCCCTAGTCTTGATTTTCTTTGTTGATTTCCCCAAAGCTGGCGCGTCTACCCAAGATAATGTAAGTATCCTGCTCACCTATTGTCAATATATCTCGTAGAAATGTCATTTCTTTCTTCTTGCAAAACCTTTCTTTCCATGTGAACTATAGTTTTTCTCTAATCTCTTATGTCTATCATTGAGAATGGATTATGGTGTTTCCCGTACCTACAATCCACTCAACATCTCACAAAGTTGTGATGTTTTCCTAGGAACTTTTCTTATTACCAACATTAGTGAAACACCTAGGATTATTGCTGTCTGCCACACCCTTCTGTGTTTTATTTTTAAACATTCTCTATCTAGTCTTGCCCATGGACCTACCAATTGTAATATGGAAGGGCATGTAGAACTTCAAAGAATAAATCATCCTGGGCTTTTTGAAGATAGGCCACAACTTTTAAAAAATTGCACAAATAGGGCCCAAAAATCTCTACTTACAAGCCCACATCTCCGTCATGGTAATAATGACTCTCTTGTGCAGTTATTTCCTTTTCCTTTGCTATTTATTTTTATTTTCAAAAAATAATTCAACACTTATTTTAGGTAAAGGTGGTTACAAATGAAGGTGTGTTAATTTTGTGACAAGCTGAAGTGAAGTTTAAGATACAATCCTTCCCATCCCCCAGATAGTAAGCATAATACCTAATAATTAGTTTTTTAGTACTTGCTCCTCTTTTTCTCTCTCCACTCTAGTAGTCTGTAGTATGTGTTTTTCCTGTCTTTATATTTGTGTATACCTAGTGATTAGCTTCTACTTATAAGTGAGAAAACGTGGTATTTGATTTTCTGTTCCTATGTCGATTCACTTAAGATAATAACCTCCAGCTGCATTTAGGTTGCTGCATTTAATGTCCCTTAGGACATTATTTCATTCATTTTTATGGTCATGTAGTATTCCAGTGTGTATAGCAATGGCAGTAAAAGCCAAAATTGACAAGTTGGATCTTATTAAACTAAAGAGCTTCGGCATAGCAAAAGAAACTGTCATCAGAGTGAACAGGCAACCTACAGAATGGGAGAAAAATTTTGCAATCTAGTCATCTGACAAAGGGCTAATATCCAGAATCTACAAAGAACTTAAAAAAATTTACAAGCAAAAAACAAACAACCCCATCAAAAAGTGGGAAAACTATATGAACAGACACTTCTCAAAAGAAGACATTTATGCAGCCAACAAATATATTTTAAAAAGCTCATTAACACTGGTCATTAGAGAAATCAAAACCACAATGAGATACCATCTCACACCAGTTAGAATGGCAATTATTAAAAAGTCAGGAAACAACAGATGCTGAAGAGGACATAAAGAAATAGAAACACTTTTACACTGTTGGTGGAAGTGGAAATTAGTTCAGCCATTGTGGAAGACAGTGTGGCAATTCCTCAAGGATCTAGAACTAGAAATACCATTTGACCCAGCAACTGCATTACTGAGTATATACCCAAAGGATTATAAATCGTTCTATTATAAAGACACATGCACACTTATGTTTATTGCAGCACTGTTCACAATAGCAAAGACTTGAAAGCAACCCAAATGCCCATCAAAGACAGACTGAATAAGGAAAATGTGGCACATATATACCTGGAATACTATTTAGACATAAATAAGGACGAGTTCATGTCCTTTGCAGGGACATGGATGAAACTGGAAGCCATTATTCTCAGCAAACTAACACAGGAACAGAAAGCCAAACACCACATGTTCTCACTTATATGTGGAAGTTGAGCAATGAGAACACATGGACATAGGGAAGGGAACATCACACACTGGGCCTGTTGTGGAGTGGGGGGGCTAGGGAAGGGATCGCATTAGGAGAAATACCTAATGTAGATGACCGGTTGATGGGTGCAGCAAACCACTATGCCACGTGTATACCTATGTAAAAAGCCTGCATGTTCTGCACACGTATCCCAGAACTTAAAGTATAATTTAAAAAATTAAAAAATTTTAAAAACTATCCCACATTTTAAAATCCAATTCGCTGTTGATGGGCACCCAGGTTGAGTCCATGTCTTTGCTATTGTGAATAGTGCTGTGATGATCATATAAGTAGATGTGTTTTTGGTAGAAGAATTTATTTTTCTTTAGGTATATACCCAGTAATGGGATTGCTGAGTTGAATGGCAGTTCTGTTTAAGTTCTTTGAGAAACCTCAAAACTACTTTCCACAGTGACTGAACTAATTTACATTTCTACCAACATAAGATAAGCATTCTCTTATCTTACGTTGCAGAGGCAGCCTTGCCAGCATTTTTTTTTTAACCTTTTAATAATAGCCATTCTGACTGGTGTCATTATGACTAGTGTGAGATGGTATCTCCTTGGGATTTTACATTTTTCTGGCAATTAATGTTGTTAAACATTTTATGTGTTTGTTAGCTGCTTATATGTCTTCTTTGGAGAAGTGTCAGTTCATGTCCTTTGTCTACTTTTTATTATTGCTTTTTGCTTGTTGAATTGTCCAAGTTTCTTATAGATTCTAGGTATTAGTCCTGTGTTAAAAGCATGATTTGCAAAGGTTTTCTCCCATTTCATAGGTTGTCTTTTCACTCTGTTGATTATTTCTTTTGCTGTGCAGAAGCTCGTTAGTTTAATTACATCTCACCTGTCAATTTTTTGTTGTTGTTGCAATTGCTTCTGAGAACTTGGTCACAAATTGTTTGCCAAAGCCAATATCCAGAATATTTTCTAGGTTTTTTTCAATGGTTTTTATAGTTTTAGGTTTTACACATTAGTCTGTAATACATTTTGAGTAAATTTTTTATATGAAAAGAAGGGGTCCAGTTTAATTTCTCTATATACAGTTAGCCAGTTATTCCAGCACCATTTATTGAATAATGAGTACTTTCCCCATTGACATTTATTTATTTATTTATGCTAACTTCTTTGAAGATCAGATGGTTTTAGTTGTGTGCCTTTATTTGTGAGTTCTCTATTCTGTTATTTTCATCTATGTGTCTGTTTTTGAATTAGTCCTATGCTGTTTGGTTACTACGGCCTTGTAGTATAGTTTATAGTTTGATGTTAGGTAATTTGATGCCTCCCACTTTGTTCTTTATGCTTAGGATTGCTTTGACTATTCAGTCTCTTTTTTCATATTGAATTTTACAATAGTTTTATTCTAATTCAATGAAAAATGATGCTGGTTGTTTGATAAGAATACCATTGAACCTGTTGATTGCTTTGGGCAGTATAAACATTTCAATGATATTTTTTCTACCAATCCATGAGAATAGAAGGTTTTTCCACTGGTTTATGTCACCTATAATTTCTTTCATCAGGGTTTTGTATTAATCCTTGTAGAGATCTTTCACTTCCTTGGTTTAAATGTATTCCCAGGTATTCAATTTATTGTGGTTATTCTAAATGGAACTGCATTCTTGATTTGGGTTTAAATGTTATTGGTATGTAGAAATGCTACTAATTTTTTTCCATTGATTTGTATTCTGAAACTTTATTAAAGTCTGTTGTCAGTTCAAGGTGCCTTTTGGCAGAGTCTTTAGGGTTTTTCAGATATAGAATTATAAGTGCAGAGTGATAATATGGCTTCATTTCTTATTTGTCTGTGTTTTATTTCTTTCTGTTTCCTGATTGATCTGTCTAGGATTTCCAGTACTATGTTGAATAAGAGTGGTGAGAGTGAGCATCCATGCCTTGTTCCTGTTCTTAAGGGGAATGCTTCCAGCTTTTGCCCATCATATATGATGTTAGCTGTAGTTTTATCATAGATGGCTCTTACTATTTTGAGCTATGTTCCTTCAATGTACAGTCTGTTGATGAATTTTATCATAAAGAGATGTTGGATTTTATTGAAAGCTTTTTCTGCATCTATTGAAATGCTCGTATACATTTATTCTAAATTCCATTTATGTAGTGAATAACATTTATTGATTTGTATATGCTAAACCATCCTTACGTCTCAAAAATAAAGTCTATTTAGTTATGATGAATTAACTTTTTGATGTGCTGCTGGATTCTGTTGGCTAGTGTTTTGTTGAAAAATTTTGCATCTATGTTCACCAGGGATATTGGCCTGTTGGTCTGTTGCTGTTGTGTATTTGATAGATTTTGGTATCAGGATGATTCTGGCTTCAACAAAAGTTAGTTAAGAATGAGCTCTTCTTCCTTAATTTTTCAGAATAATTTCAATACAGTAGGTACTTGTTCCTCTTTGTATTTCCAGTAGAATTTGACTATGAATGCTTTTGTTCCAGTGCTTTTATTGATAGGTATTTCCTTTAGTATTGATTCAAATTTGGAACTTTATATTGGTATTCAGGGTTTCAATTACTTCTTTGTTCAATCTTGGATGGTTTTGTGTTTCCAGGAAAGTAAGAATGACCCAATTAATATATGATCCCTCTTTGCACACTAGTGAATGCCTGAAAATGACATAATATTAGAGCCCTAAATAGAACTCTGTCTACCACAAAGACATAATCTTCATAACACTGGCAATGACTATGCCATTTGTGGGACGCTGAAAAGTTTTTATTATTTATTTATTTTTTACTAAATCCTTGATAATGAACTATCACTTCTTAAAATAGTGTTCTTTGTACCAAAGCTCAGTTTTATTGACCAATACCCTTGTTCCATAAAAGATTCTTCTATATTATTCCTAGTGAAAAAGACAGAAATGTAAGTTTGGCAGAACCATAGGCATATAGATTTAAATTCTTCTATAATTCTTCCTTCAGTAATTGGTCTTTAGCATTAATAAGTTCAAGATGAACTTCCCTTAAACTTTAGCCTATATTTAGAACGGAATTTACTAAAACCATCTATCTATATAAACTGTCCAGCTGATTAAAAATCTAAAATCACTTGTTCCTACATTTTCCACTTCTGTGCTATAAATACTAGTGGGGCATTCCATTGTGTTTAACCTCTCTTAGTAATAATATCATCTGTCATTATGTTCTTGGATTTTGTTTATGCCTGCTAAATTAAAATTTTGCTATCTCTATCTGCCTCTACTTTTCCTGGACTCAGTGCCATTCTCATGGGTGACTCCAGTTAAATTTTGATTCCTCCCAAACTGCTATATTATCTAAATTCTTTGGATAATTCCTCTTCAGGGCATGTCTCTGAAACTAAGAGAGTGTCCAAGAGAGTATGTCTTCTGCAGAGACTAAGAGTAAATGGAAAAGAATTATTAAAGAGGATCTATAGTGATAAGAAAATTATATACAGAGTTCTAGACACTAACTTCTTTTTCTTAATTTTAAAATTAAGAATAAACTAAATGTTCATTGTGAATTACATTTTCTTATGTAGAAAGAAGCTATTTTACCTTTTATCTGTTAAGCAACTGTATTTTTAGAATCTTCTTAAACTCTAAATATATTAGTTAGAACAAGTGAGACTTCTTTAAATATAATGCAATGTATTGGCAGCACTGTTCTGTGTTAAAAATTTCTTATGTCGTATTTTATACACAACATTTCAGGTGTTTTATAACTGTAGTTGTTTGGAAGTAACTGGTATCCAGAACAGAAATTACTCAGCCCATTTGGGTGAATGCCCAAGAGAATATGCTTGTACAAGGAAATTTTACCCTTTTGTTGCAATACAAGTCTTTAATTTATTTTTTTCTGCACTTGGAGGTACCTCGTTTATCATGCTGATTGTTAAGTAAGTATGACTTTTAAAAATATTTTCATATGCATAAGACTATGAACACACCTAATGATATACATATTTTTAAATAATATGCTGGGAACAAATTCATATTTTGTCAAATTTTAATTTTCTGAGAATTCATCTTATTAAAATTATTATGAACTCTCAATGCCATAATTAATAATTTTACTTCTAATTCTTCTATTAAGAAGTCCAGATTTCATACTTTCTTCTCTTACTAAGAATCTGAATACATAGACTGACAATTGCCTCAGTTGTAAAAGAATCTCCCTAGGATTCTAAAAGAACCTTCTTGAATTTTGAGTTGCCTTTCATTCTAATGGATCTGTCAGGGGAAATCTATTGATTTGACTAAAATAGAGCATTTGAAAATTAGATATAAATATGTGCTTCATTTGATAATAACATTCCAAAGCTTTTAATTCACTTATAGCATGACTTTTAATCTAGTTTAAAAGCATGAGAAGAATTAAATCCAGCATGAGAAGAATTAATTCCTTTCTTGAGTCAATAGACAAGATACAATGCTTGATGAATATTACATGGTAAATGAAACCAGTAAGATACTTGTTGTCATACAGCTTTCAAAATTACAGGAAAGACTGGTGTGAGATAAATAATCTTAAAATCAAAACACATATTTATAAATTGTTCTGAGTTCTAATCAGGAAAAAGACTGCCCTAAAAAGATTTAAAAGGGAAAGTTAATTTACGATTGAGATGGTGGATTGTGAAGAAGAGGATTCAGAGTATATCCAAAATAAGTAACATTTATTCTAAAGGTCTAAAGAAAAAGCTAAATGAAAGAGTTTCCAGGAGAGCATCTGCATGCTGATGCCTTAACACAGGAAGGAGCTGGTGTGTTTAAGGAATGAAAAGAAGCTGGTAGATTTAAGCATACTGAATGAGAGGTTGTGACACATAAGATTGGAGAGTTAGGAAGGGTGCGGATAATGCATGCCCTACTGGCCAAGTTGATTCAATCACCTAAAACTAATAACATGTAAATAATTGCTCTGAGATCTTAAAAATATACATGTGTTTAAGTATAATGACCTGGGTTAACATCTAATTGTACTTTTAAAACCTACATTCAAAATACTTTTAAAATCACAAGTTCACTGTCTGCCAACAGTATGACATGGTAGAGAAGAAAAAAACAAAAGCGTTTTTAACATTTGTTAACATTAATATAAATCTGTAAATTGAATTTACATTTGTTTAATTTTGATCATAACTGAAAATCTTATCAGATTATTTATACTAAATATTCCACAGATATACCTCCATCTTAATATAAAATGTTGTCTACTCAAAAGGAGAAGCCTTCCATATTTGCCAAATTAGATTCATTAACATATTAAAAATAACCTTAAAATTAAATAACAATTTGCATATCAACATGTTTTAGCTTTTTATTTTAAACTCATAAGAAAGTTTTTAAAAACACTATTTCATCATTGATAACAATATCATATCTATTTCAGAAATTGATTAAATCAGCATTACAACTTGTCAAAAAAATTTAACTCTTGATAGCCTTTGATTTTATTAAAAGAAGCAATTTGTGAACCTGACTATGGAATAAAAATATAAACTTCAGTTTGTTAATGATTTTCTAATGCTTACACTATGAAGCTATTTTTTAAACTAGATTAAATAGGCATAAGGACATTCATTTATTTAACACATATTATGTGTGTCAAGCACAGTTGTATATATTGAGGATGCAACTGTGAACAAAAGTGATAAAACTTTTATTAGCTTTTAGTGGGGGTGGGGAATGAAGAAATGAATATGTGTAGCAGGAAAAACAATAAACAAATAAGTGAGTAAACATATAAAATGGAGTAAGTGTGAAGCACTAGAAAGATAAATAAGAGTTAAGAAAATAGAAAGAAATGAGAAAATAGGTAAGAGATACTAGTACAGATACTGTACAGATACTGTGCATTGGAAGTCCTTTGAGAAAAGACTTGAATGAAGAGACAGAAAATAAAGGTACAAGCCATGCTAAACAGAGATGGAGGAGAAAAAATTCAGGCAAGATAGGACAAAGGTAAATGTCCTGGTGTGGAGCATAGTTAACATGTACAAGGTCTGAAAATGTGCGTGAGGAAGAAAGAAGTAACAAGTGCAGCAAGAGAGCTAGCCTAGTTCAGATCCAACGGGTAATAGGAAAGATGGGAGTTTATTCTAAATGTGTTGAGAAGCCCAAGGGGGTATAAGCATAAGTGTTAGCATTGCACAGATGACTTACATAACTAGAAGATCACACTGGCTGTGCATGGAAAGTGAGTTTTGTGAAAACAACAATGAAGTCAGGGAAAACAGAAAGCTTGAGTTCTTCACAAGATGGAAGCTTGACTGAAGATGGTGATGGTAGGAAAATATGAAGTAAATAAAATGAGGCAGGAGAATTGCTTGAACTCGGGAGATGGAGGTTGAAGTCACCCTAGCCTGGGTGACAGAGTGAGACTCTATCTCAAAACAAACCATAAAAAAAAATTAGAATCATATTTAATACCTTTGTGAGCCACTGTGAAATGAATTCAGAAGTCAATACTAAGAGGAACACTCAGAAAGATATGAATAATGAAAGTTAAATAATCTCCTCTTGAATGTTTGCTGGGTCTATGATAAAATTAAGGAAGAAATTGGTTTAAACATTTCAAGTGAATGAAAATATAAACAAAACACCAAAAACCTCTGAGATACAGCAAAAACACAGCTAAGCAGAAAATTTATAGTGTTAAATGCCTACATCAAAAACATAGAAAGATCTCAAATTAATAACCTAATGTTATGCCTAAAGTAGAAAAACAAGGATAAACTATACTCAAAATTACTACAAAGAAAGAAAGAACAAATATCAGAGCAAAAATAAGTGAATTTCAGACCAGAAAAAACTCAAAAGCTCAATGAAACGGAATTGTTTATTTGAAAACCTAGACAAAAATGGATAAACTGCTACCTAGGGTAACCAAGAAGAAGAGAGAAGATTCAAATAAGCAGAATCAGAAATAATAAAGGTGTCATTACAACTGATACAACAGAAATGAAAGAAATGAAGAAGATCAGCAGAGACTATTATGAGCATCTCTACATTCACAAAATGAAAATACTAGAGGAAATAGATAAAATACTGGAAACATGCAACTTTCTAATTTTGAACATGGTAGAACAAAAATCCTGAACACACAAATAATGAATAGCAAATTGAATTAGTAATAAAAATTCCCCAACAAGAAAAAGCCCAGGAACAGATGGATTCACAGCTGAAATATACCAGATATACAAGGAAGGATCAATACCAATCCTACTAAAACTGTTCCAAAAAATTGAGGAGGAAGTAATCTTTCCCAACTCATTATGTAAAGCAAGCATCGCCCTGATACAATGACATCAAGGACACACACAAAATAGAAAACTACAAACCAATATCCCTGATGAATATATTAAAAAATTATCAATAAAATACTAGCAAATCAAATACAATAGCATATAAGAAAAATTTTATAACATGATCAAGTTGCTTTTATTCTAGGGATGAAAGTTTGGTTCAACATACA
Organism: Sapajus apella; assembly: GCF_009761245.1. Classification (NCBI taxonomy): domain Eukaryota; kingdom Metazoa; phylum Chordata; class Mammalia; order Primates; family Cebidae; genus Sapajus; species Sapajus apella. The sequence continues at coordinate 7,840,499 of NW_022436942.1, read as the reverse complement.
TGAATCAATAAATGTGATTTGCCACATAGACAAAATTTTAAAACATATAATCAGATAAAATTTAAACAAAAACCACATGATCATCTCAATAGATGCAGAAAAAGTTATTTGATAAAATTTAACATCCCTTGAGTTCATATCCTTTGCAGGGACACGGATTAAGCTGGAAATCCTTATTCTCAGCAAACTGACACAAAAACAGAAAATCAACACTGTGTGTTCTCACTCATAAGTGGGTGTTGAACAATGAGAACATACGGACACAGGGAGGCAAACATCACACACCAGGGCCTGTCACAGGGTGGGGGCTAGGGGAGGGATAGCATTAGGAGAAATACCTAATGTAGATGACGAGGTGATGGATGCAGCAAACCACCATGGCACATGTGTACCTGTGTAACAAACCTGTACATTCTGTATATGTACCCCAGAACTTAAAGTATGATACTAAAGAAAAAGAAAAAAAAAATTAACATCCTTTCATGACAAAAATCCTCAACAATCTAGGCATCAAAGGAACATACCTCAAAATAATAAAAGCTATATATGACAAACCCACTGCCAACATCACACTGAAAGGGAAAAAGTTGAAAGCATTCTCCCAGGACCTGAAACAAGACAACTATGTCTATTTTCACCACTCCTACTGCACATAGTATGGGAAGTTCTAGATAAAGCAATCAGACAATAGAAAGAAGAGGTATCCAAGTTAGAAAAGAAGAAGTCAAATAAACTCTGTTCACTGATGATATGCAACCAAAGCAACAGAAATAGACTAATGGGACTTAAACTAAAAAGTTCCTGCACAGCAATAGAAATAATCAACAGAGTAAATAGACAACTTCCAGGATGGGAAAAAATATTTACAAACAATACATATGACAAAGGGCTAATATTCTTAATCTATAAGAAATACAAAAAGAAAAAAAATATTTAAGATAGGGTACATAATATGACCAGTATTTTTCAAAAGACAGACAAGCAGTCAACAAACATATGACAAAATGCTTAATATTACTAATCATCAGAGAAATGAAAATTAAAACTACAATGAGATTGTATTTTACACCAATCACAACGGCCATTACTAAGAAGTCAAAAAGCTAAATACTGGTAAGAATGCTGAGAAAAAGGAATGCTTATATACTGTTGAGAATACAAACTAGTACAACCTTTAGGAAAAACAATGTGGAGATTTTTCAAATAACTGAAAATAGAACTATCATTTGGCCTGGCAATCCCACTATTGGGTAGCTACTAAAAGGAAAGTAAATCATTTTATGAAAAAGACTCATGCTTATGCACACTTATATAACACTGACTAGACCAATGTCTTCAGAGACATAATAAAGTCTGTTCTGATCACTTTCTCATACAATTTTCATACGTACCCATTAAGCCATCTGGAAACCATGATGCATTGAATAAATAAGGAAATTCTTATCTCTCAAATGTTTGCCTTTTAAAACAATTAAAATATAACTTTATATAATGGAGCCATTCAACTGAGGGCTTAATTCTGTCATAAAGAAAAACAATACAAGAAAAGCTTTAATGTTGTTTCAGTTTGATACTTTAATGACATTTAATGTTTCTTTGCCTTTATTTTATTTCAGAATTGTTCAACCTGAATTGAAATCACTTGCACTGGGTTTCCAGTCAATGGTTATACGAGCACTAGGTATGATGAAAAAATATATATTTACATATATATTAAATTTAAATTATAAATATTCACGTCAAGGCTTAAAGACCAAATGTAATGAATCTTTAATTATGATAGTATATAAAATTAGTATCATTTATATTTCTGTGATAAATAATAAGAGACAGAGTAAAATTGAGTGACCTAAAAAAGAATTTGATTAATTATAGGTTAAGTCAATCTGTTAAGACTAAGGAATTACTGTATTTGTATTGCACTCTTTCAAACACTAAGATAGATCTTTCCTAAATTTTTCATTTTTTCAAAAAAATAAGAATATTTCCTCCTGGTAGGCAGAGTGAAGGGCCTAACTTCTTAACTGAGGCATGATTTAGACAAGGCCTAAAGTAGCTTTGGAAGAGTGGGAATCTGCCCGGGAGTCTGGTCAGGCAATGGTCAAATTGCAATGGAGAAATTGTCTAGGAAGTGTATTTGATGAGAAGGTCACAAATCCTCAAAGTTAAAAAGAAGAAATATAGAAGGAACAGAAGAGAGAAGATGAGACACTGTAGTATTCCAGTGTTTTTTTTTTCTTACAATTCCCTTTTGTGTGTCTTTAATCTCCCAGCCTCTGTACAACCTGGCAGTTTTCTAACTTCAGATTCAATAGATACATCAGTGCTAGAACCTGGGTGGCAGAAGCTGAAAGTAATATCTGGGTTGTTAGTACTCCTTCTAATACATAGAAATGAGCCTATGAGAATGGAGTAAATTTTTTTAGCAATAGAAAATAGAAAAAAAAAAAGAATTTCACCATTCTAATTCTGAGTATCTTATTTTGATGTGTCCAATATGTGGCACAATGGAACCTAAATGCACCTATGGAAAAAATACACAGTTAGTACAAAACTTCCAATTCACAAGCAGTTGTCTTGAATACAATAAATGTGTGAATTGTGGAAGGCTTATATGGTGTATTTACCTGAAAAGTCACTTAGAAAACAGGTTATGAGTTTTTAAATTATAGTAATTAGGATCAAGTTTGTTACTTAAAACAATTAATTACATTTGTTCAAATCAGTGGCATTATGTGGGGAAAATAAATTGTTGGCATATATTTTTCATTTTTCAGAGGGTGGCTGTCATTTTTGAAACCTGAAAATGTCTCATGTATTTCCTCAGTACCAGCTTTTTTTTCAGATACATTAGTCTCAGTCCCTTGTCATTCTAAGATTTCTTACTATGAAAAAATGAGACCGATGAAAAGTAAATGAAATAAGAACATTGTGATATATAAATCACTATCATTTTTTACATGACAAAATAAATTCTAAAAATTATTCACCACAATACAAAAAAAGAACAAAGTAAAGTTATGAATACTTTAGTTCTACCATCTGAATGATAGCTCTCTACTGGCATGTCCCTAAAATTCTTTATCAAACTACCTTTGCCTAGAACCAGGAGTCAATCTCAAAATTCATTACAACAGTAGTAGAAGCAGATGGACATTTATTATATAAACAACATACCTGTCTGTGAAAAGCCTCACATTCTGCAAAATCATTAGCTACAAATAAAAATTAAGGAAAAGACCACTGAAAACTTATGCATCATTGTGATCAGAACACTAACACAAACAAAATTTAGTGTCACATGCCCTAATTTAGACAGCCTAAGCTGCTTCAGGAGGTATTTACAAATGTACCAAATCAATTGGTAGAAAATCGCTGGACTATCAGCTCTAATGACATCAAGAAGTGGGAAGTAGAAGTCTGAGCCCAGAAAAAAGTACAACCTGCCAAGAGCTAAGCATTCCCTGAAGCTCAGCCTATACTTATCTGGGGAGGGAGTTCTGATGAAGCATTCACTTTTAAATTCTCTTAAAATTGTGTTAAAAAAAAAAAAAAAGTCTGCCTTTACAGCAGTTGAGCCAAGATCCTTTTCCTTTCCCCACAAAATTGTAATTCTACTCTATTTCAGCTTTCTTTACCTTAAAAAAAAAAAAATCCCATATTAACCAAGTTATGTTGGTTTGGGTCTTAGAGATTTCTAATAATCTTTATTATTGGGTAGATGCAGGATAAAATAATAAAAGAATCCTCCAAATTTTTAAACTTCTAATTTATCAAAATGTATCAACGTGAAATATCACAAAGTTACATTTAAAATATGTTCCCTGGACTGACAACTTATCTTCTATTACAGGAGGAATTCTAGCTCCAATATATTTTGGAGCTCTAATTGATAGAACATGCATGAAGTGGTCTACCGACAGCTGTGGCACACGTGGATCTTGTAGGATATATAATTCTACATTATTTTCGTAAGTTGTCATAAATATATTTCATTGATTTATTTTTTCTTTGACTATATTAATTCCTAAATAATTTTATTATATAATATTATTTATATTTATTTTTATTATATAATATTAACAATGATAGCTGCCATTTAATGAAAACTTACTTTGAATGCAGTATGGTATCGAGCAATCTGGTATCTCATTTTAGTACTTATAGAAAGTACAGGAAATGAATATTTTCTTCTATTCCATTAAATATGAAGGAACTATGATTCAAGTATAATAACCAACTTGTCAAAAATCACAGGTAATAAAAAATGACTAGGATTTGTATGTGAATCTTTTTTGTTTCTAAAACTCTTCTCATATTAATATATATGGATAAATATACACATGTAAATATAGTCATATTTATATATATTCAATTGCCTCTGACTTCTCTGGGAAAACATAAAATCACTAGCTGGGGCTCTGATCATATGTCAATTAAGAAAAAAACGGAAAATATGTTTCTATGTTACTCTATTCATGGGGAGAGATACTCCATAAGTGATTATGAAGATAACTGCATGGACCTCTGAAAAAACAAAAAGGTGCAATTATACCTTACCTCTTTAAAAAACTAATGTCAAATTCATATATTGACAAATTACACATTTTTAAATGTCAAACTATATGTATTAAAACTCATAGTATAAATTCTTTCAGTTATCTAGGAGGAAGCAGAAATGCGTTTCTAAGTATGACCCAAATACTCAAAAACATAATAGAAAAAAAGATAAAATATTTGTAGAACTCTGCATCATTAAACTTTTAAAAAAGCAAATTCAAAATGGTAGTATAAATTAGGAGAAGAATTTGCAACTTGTAACACAGACACAGGCAAATATCCTAAATATAAAAGGAGCTCTTAGAAATCAGCAAAAACAACACCCAGTGCTGGCAAGGATGCAAAACAACAGGAATTTCCTTTCATTTTTCTTTCATTGCTGGTGGAAATGTAAAAATAGTGGAGCCATGGTAGAAGACAGTCTGGAAGTTTCTTACAAAGCAAAACCTGGGCTTATTATATGGTTAAGTTATCATGCACCTAGGTATTTACCTAAGTTAGATGAATACAAGTCACCACAAAAACCTGCACTTGAATATGAAGAAATGGAAGTAAGCAAGATGTCTTTCAATAGGTGAATGGATAACCAAACTGGGGTACATCCATACAATAGCAAATTACTCATCAATAGAAAGAAGTGACCTGTCAACTTACAAAAAATAAAAAACAAGAAAGAAACTAAATGTATGTAGCTAAGTAAAAGATGGCAGTCTAAAGCTTCTGAGGCCAGATGTGGTGGCTCACGACTGTAATCCCAGCACTTTGGGAGGCCAAGGCAGGCAGATCACGAGGTCAGGAGTTTGAGACCAGACTGACCAACATGGTGAAACATTTTCTCTACTAAAAACAGAGTGTGAACCTGTAATTTCACCTACTCAGGAGGCTGAGGAGAATCGCTTGAACCCAGGAGGTGGAGGTTGCAGCAGTGAGCAAAGATCACCCCACTGCACTGCAGCCTGGCTGACAGAGGGAGACTACATCTCTTGGCCTGGTGCGGTGGCCCAGGACTATAATCCAGGCACTTTGGGAGTCCAAGGTGGGAGGATCAATGAGGCCAGGAGTTTGAGATCAGCCTGGACGACATGGGAAAACCCTGTCTCTACTAAAAATACAAAAACTAGCCAGGCACTTTGGTGCACATCTGTAATCTCAGCTATTTGGGAGGCTGAGGCACAAGAATCCCTTGAACCCAGGAGGCAGAGTTTGCAGTGAACTGAGATCATGCCACTGAACTTCAACCTGGCCGACAGAGCAAGACTCTTTCGCAAAAAAAGAAAAAAAAAATTAAAAACAATTAAAGAAGCTTCTGACTATATTTTTCTAACTGTATGACCTTTTATAAAAGGCCAAACTATGAAGACAATGAAAGATCAGTGGTTGCTAGGAGCTCAGTGAGGAAGAGACAGGGATGAGTAGCTGGAGCACAGGGTGGTGAAATGATTCTATATGATATTATAATGTTTGGTACACATTATATATTTGTCTAGCCTATGGACCCATATCCATACAACTACAAACCACATAAAAAGTGAACTCTAATCTAAAATATGAACTTAATAATAATGCATGAATATTGTTCATCAATTGCAATAAAGGTACCACAGTAATACAAACTGTTAATGATAGGTGAAACTGCATATGTGGGGCGAGGAGTATACACAACTTCTCATACTTTCTGTACAGTTTTTCTGTAAATCTAAAATTTCTGTGAAAAGTATGTTCTATTAAAAAAAATCAAATATCTCCCAAAGAAAATAATTACTAATGGCTACTTACTCAGTTGATTGTTTCTTTTGTTGCATAGAAGCTCTTTAGTATAATTAAGTCTTGTTTATTTTTGTTTTTGTTGTATTTGATTTTAGGCCTAGGCCAATGTCCAGAAGAGTGTATTTTAGTTTTTCTTCTAAGATTTTCATAGTTCATGTCTTGGATTTATACCTTTTATTCATGTTCAGTTAGCTTTTGCATATGGTGAAAGGGAAGTGTTTACTTTTATTCTTTTGCTTATCCCTAGCCAAGTTTCTTAGCACCAATTATGGAATAGGCTGTCATTTTCCCATTGTTTTTTATTTTCAACTTTGTCACAGTTAAGTTGGTTGTAGGTTTGAGGCTTTGTTTGGGATTTCTATTCTGTTCCATTGATCTATGTGTGTATATTTGTATCAGTACGATGCTCTTTTAGTTATGATAGCCTTGTAATATAATTTGAAGTTAGGTAATGTGATGCTTCTGCTTTATTCTTTTGGTTTAGGATGGCTTTGGTTATTCAGGCTCTTTTTGTGTGTGTCGATATGAATTTTAGAATTTTTTTAATTCTGTAAAAAAGATGACATTAGCAACTTAGTAGAAATTGCACTGAACCTGGTAGATTGCTTTGGGTGATATGGTCATTTTAATGTTATTGATTGTTTCAAGCCATGAGCTTGAAATGGTTTTTCCTCTGTGTCATATGTGATTTATTTCATCAGTTTTTTGTGCTTCTTCTTTAAGATAACTTTTACCTCCTAGGTTAAATGTATTCCTAGATATTTTATTTTTTGCAGATGGGATTAAGTTATTGATTTGGTTCTCAGGTTAAACACTATTGGTGTATAGACATATTACTAAATTTCACATATCTATTTTATATTCTTAAACTTTACTGAAGTCATTTATCAGAGCTGGGAGTTTTTAGGTAGAATCTTTAGGGTTTTCTAGGCATGAGATTATGTCTTCAGTAAATAGACATAATTTGGTATCCTCATTTCCTCTTTGGATGCCTTTTATTTCTTTTTCTGGCAGCATTGCTCTGGGTAGGATGTAAGAGTGGTAAGAGTGGACATCCTTGACTTTTTCAGTTCCTAGGGGAAATGCTTTCAACATTTCTGTATCAGTCTATCTTTGAATGGCTATAAAAAACTACCTGAGACTCACTAATTGACAAGAAAAGAGATTTAATAGACTCACAGTTCTGCAAGCTGTACAGTAAGCATAGCTGGTGAGGCCCCAGAAAACTTAAAGTCATGGAGGAAAGTGGAAGGGGAAGCAGGCATATCTTCACAGGGCTGGCAGTAGAACATGACAGAGAGAGAGCAAAGGAGGAGATGTTACACATTTTCAAACAACCGTATCTTGTCGGGACTCTACCACGAGATAGCATTAGGGGGATGGTGCTAAACCGTTAGAAACTACCCCCAGAACCACCCTCTAATGATTCAATCACCTCCAACCATGCTCCACCCCTAACATTGGGAATTACAATTCAGTGTGAGATTAGGTTGGGGACACAGAGCCAAACCATTTCAATTTCCCTTTTCAATATGACTTTGGCTGTAGTTTTCTCATAGATGGCTCATTATTTTAAGGTATGTTTCTTCAGTGTTTAGTGTATTGAGGCTTTTTATCATGAAGCAATGTAAAATTTTATCAAATACATTTTATGTGTCTGTAAAGATATTCACATGGTTTTTGTATTGAATTCTGTTTATATGGCATAAAATATCTATTGATTTGCCTATGTTGAAACATTCTGGCATCCAAAGAATAAAATACACTTTATTGTGATGGTATCTTTTTAATTTACTGCTGCATTTGGTTTGATAGCATTTTGTTAAAGACTTTTGTGTCTATGTTCATAAGGGATATTGGTCTTTAGTTTTCTTTTGTGTGTATGTGCTTGCCAAATTTTGGTATCCGAATGATACTGGTTTTATAGAATGAGTTTGAAAATAATCTGTCCTCCTTAATTGGAATTGTTTTAGTAAGATTAATAACAGCTTTCTTTTGTACATCTGATAAAATTTAGCTGTGAATTTGTCTGGTCCTGGGCTTTTTGGTTTGTTACATATTTTATTACTGAATTAATTTTGTAGCTTGTCTTTGGTCTGTTCAGTATAACAATTTCTTTGTGGTTCAATCTTGGAAGACTGTGTTTCCAGGAATCTATTCATTTCCTCTAGGCTTTCTAATTTGTGTGTGTAGAGATGTTCATGGTATTCTTTAAGAATATTTTATTTCTATGATGTCAACTATAATGTCACTTTTGTTATTCTAATTCTGCTTATTTAAAGCTTATTTTTCTTGATTAATATGGCTAGTGGTCTATCAATTTTGTTTATTTTTCTCGAAGAACCAAGTTTCTGTTTTATTGACCCTTTGTATGTGTTTATTTTTCTCAATTTCATTTTATTCTGCTTTGATATTTATTATTTCTTGTCTTCTGGATTGATTTGTTCTTGTTTTTTCGAATTCCTTTAGGTGTGTTGTTAGGTGGTTATATGAGATCAGTATATTCTTTGATTTAAGTGAAACGGCCCAGTGATTTCACCTTGCCCATTGCCTAGACAGAACTGATATATCAAGACAGAGGAATTGCAATAAAGAAAGAGTAATTTATTCAGAGCTGGCTACACAGAAGACCAGTTTTATTATTACTCAAATTGGTCTCTCTGAAAATTTGAAGACTGGAGTTTTTAAAGATAATTTGGTGGATAGGGGCCCAGTGAGTCAGGAGTTCTGATTGGTCAGGTCAAAGGTGAAATCATAGAAAGTCTATGCTTTATTCTTGTGCTAAGCCAGTTCCTCAATGGGGACCATGGAACCAGATAAGCTAGTTTTTCTATCTGGCTGGAGCAAACTGATCTGTCAAGTTAAGTGTCTGCAAAATGTCTCAACTTCTGATCTTAGGTTTTACAACAGTGATGTTATTCTCAGGAGCAATTTGGATAGGGTCAGAATCTTGGAGCTTTTAGCTACATGGCTCCTAAACCATAATTTCTAATCTTCTGACTAATTTGTTAGTTCTGCAAAGGCAGTCTAGTCCCCAGGAAAGAAGGGGGTTTGTTTTAGAAAAGGGATTTTATTGTTTCCATTTTTCAATCTCTAAAGTATCAACTAAGTTATTCCCAGCATTAGTAGCAAAAGGAATAATTATTTGCCATATACATTCTATTTTAAAATTGGCTTCGTTGAAACTTTGTTCTGTAAGAAATATTGTATTGTCTTTTTAAAGGCTTGAAGTCCCACCATGGGTTTGTGCTATCAAATACCTGCAGGAGTTGGGTAAATTTTTCTCCTCTCAAGGTCCCAAGATAAATTGTGCCAAGAATAAAGGGACATTCTTACCACAGGTCAGGAACACTGTATAGGGAATGCGTAGACAAGGTGTAAGGCCAGCTTTTCCTAGGGGCTCCTATTGGCTCCATAAGTCAACTATTTTTTTAAAGAAAGCATTCCACTCCAGGTAAAGCCTTGGTAAAATAACCACTTATTCCATTTAGTTCCTGTTATAAGAAAAAAGCATATTCTTGTTGCACTTATGCAGGTAAGTATACTGTCATAAGTTAAGAATACTCACAAATGTCTTTTTAAATTCTGGAGAAATTAATTAGAGGAAAAGGAATATGCTCCAAAATTTACTCCCAGGAGTATACTTTACTCAGTTGCTAAAAGTTGTAAACACTCAAAAGAAAAAATTTTACTGACCCTGAGAAACAGATGAATTAGCAATGTTTAACATATCAGCTCTCTGATAGTCCCAAAAGTCTGTGTTTTTTTCCTCTATTCCAATAGCACAATTTCTAAAGTTATTAGAGACCTGCATTCACGAGTACCTGTCAGAGTCCTCTATCTGATCCTAAACTGCCTATCAGAATTTTAGGAATTTCCCATTATTTTGAAACATATACCAATAAGTTATTTATATAAATACAGTCCAAAGAAAGCTAAACACCATTTAATGTTTGGCAATGCTTCCTGTATGGTTTTTGTACTCAATAAAAAAAAATATGGTATTTTTAGACTTTAGTAAATCTAGTATCTAAAAGATTAATTAGGTCAGAAAAAAGACATACTCATAACTTAGAATTTGATTTTGGAAAGTTATCAAATATCAAAGATTCAAAACACTGGATATCACAAAATTGGATCCCAGGTTATTTATTTAGTCAAAGTGGTAACTCAAGACACCTAAAGAAGCCAAATCATGATCCTCAAAGAAGCTAAACCAACTGGGAGAAGGAAGAAGGTGTTGGCAGTTCCTAGAATACTCACAAAATCAGCTTAGAGACAGACATAATTTCCAGGAACTATTTATCCATTGCAATTAAATACATGCACATTGGGTCAGCAGCACCCTGACAGCAGAGACAATACCAGAGTTAGCCCACAGTCCAAGAGAACCAGGTGACGACTTGGGCTGGCTGGATCCATCACCAGAGCAGGACTACTGAACCATGGGCAGGTAGGCACAAGGGCAGTCACAGATGAGATCCCCAGTTTGTAACCACCTAATGGGTTCACCTTGCCCACTGCCTAGACAGAGCATGTTTATCAAGAAAGAGCTTATTTATCAAGACAGAGGATTTGAGTAAGAGTAATTCATGCAGAGCCAGCTGTGCAGGACACCAGAGTTTTATTATTACTCAAATAAATCTCTCTGAGAATTTGAGGATTAGAGTTTTTAAAGATAATTTGGTGGGTTGGGGGGCCAGCGAGTCAAGAGTTCTGATTGGTTCAGAGATGAAATCATAGGGAGTTGATTGTCCTCTTGTACTGAGTCAGTTCCTGGGAGGGGGCCACAGGATAAGATAAGCCAGTTTATTAATCTGGGTGGTGCAAGCTGATCTGTGAAGTTCAGGGTCTGCAAAAATATGCCAAGTACTGATTTAAGGTTTTACAATAGTGATGTTATCCTCAGAAGCAATTTGGGTAGAGTCAGAATCTTGTAGCCTCCAGATGCATTAGCCCTAACCCAATTTCTAATCTTTTGGCTAATTTGTTTATCCTACAAAGGTAGACTGTTTCTCAGAATAGATTTGTTTTGGGAAAGAACTGTTATTGTCTTGATTTTAAATTCTAAGCTGTAAACCAAGTTTCTCCCAGAGTTAGTTTGGCCTACACCCAGAAATGAACAAGAACAGCTTGGAGGATAGAAGCAAGATGGAGTTGGTTATGCTAGATCTCTTTCACTAAGTTATAATTTTGCAGTGACAATTTCATAGGCATTTAGTGCAATAAACTTTCCACTTTCCACTGTTTATACCCTAGAGGTTTTTGAATATTTTGTCTTTATTTTCATTTGTTTAAAACAAAAAATTGTGTTCTATCCTAATTTTGTTATATACCCAAAAGTAATTGGGACCAAGTTATATATTTTTTTGTAATTGTGTAGTTTTGAGAGTTGATCTTGACATTGATTTCTATCTTTATTCCACTGTGGTTTATGAAGATGTTTGTTATAACTTCGATTTAAAAAAAAAAAATTATTGTGACTTGACTTATGACTTAGAAGGTGGTTAGTTTTAGAGAATGTTTCATGAACAGATGAAAAAAAGTATTTTCTCTGATTTTGGGGTGAAGTATTCTGTGGTCAATTTGTAAAGTCTAGTTCAAGTCCAATGTTTCTTTGTTAGCTTTTGGCCTTGATGATGTGCCTAGTGCTGTCAGTCTGGTGTAGAAGCTTATTACTCATTGCATTACTTTGTATCTTTTTGCTTAGGTCTGATAGTATTTATTTTATAAATATGGTTGCTTCAGTATTGAGTGTATATATTTAAATTAGTTAAATCTTATTGAATTGAATGCCTTATCATTATATAACGCACTTCTTTGTTTTTTTAAAAACCTGTTGTTTGTTTAAGGTCTGTTTTATTTGATACAAAGATAGGAATACCTGCTTATTTTTGCTTTCCATTTGAAAGATAGATCTTTCTTCATCCTTTTACTTTGGGTCTATGGGTGTCCTTACATACAAGATGACTTCCTTAAGGGCAGCAGAAGGTTTTCTTTTTTTTTTTTTTTTAAATCCACTTTGCTACTCTATATCCCTTATTTGGAGCATTTAGGCAATTTACATTCAAAGTTAATATTGATATGTGAGATTTTGTACCCCTCATACTGTTGT
>NW_022436942.1:7820557-7823057 GCF_009761245.1 Sapajus apella | reverse complement strand
CTCAGCGTCCTGAGTAGCTAGGATTACAGGCGCACACCACCACGCTCGGCTAATTTTTGTATTTTTAGTAGAGATGGGGTTTGTCAGGCTGGTCTTGTACACCTGATCTAGTGATCCGCCTGCCTGGCTTCCTAAATTACTGGGATTACAGTAGTGAGCCACTGCACCTGGCCAGTAATTACTTTTTTAATATTTCTTTTGCTCCTTTTTTCTTTGTTTTTATTCTAACATTTCCATTGCACACACTTAAATAATTGTCCCAAAATTGTTACATAATTTAAATTGGTTTACTTTTTAGCCTTGTTTCTTTTTGCTTTTCAGTTTTGTAGGCTTTCATTGATATATCTTCAAATTAGAGAGTCTTCCTCAGCTGTGTTTCTATCTACTAATAAGCCCATCAAAGACATTCTTTGTTACAGAATTTTTTATTTTTAGCATTTTTCTTAAGTTCTTAAAATTTTTATCTTCTACTCACATTACCCATCTGTTCTTGCATGCTGTCTACTTTATTGATTAGAACACTTAACATATTAATCATAGTTCTCTTAAATTCCATTTTGAAAATTTCCATGGCCCTGACATATCTAAGTCTAGTTTTAAGCTTACTTAATTTATTCAATCTATGTTTTTTCACTTTTGGTATTACTGGCATTTTGTTTTCATTACAGTTAAACATAATGCATTCAGTAAAAGGAACTGCTTTGATAAGCCTTTATTAATGTGTTTGAAGGTGCTGGAGAAGGGGTAGCATCCTATAGTCCTATATTTAGATTTTATTATTTTAGTTATAATCCAATGACCTCTAGATTGTAAATTTCAAACATACTTCTCAGTTTCTCCCCATAACTGTAGTTGTGACAGGATGGCTTAAGAGGGCTTGAGTTGTATATATTTTTTTCCTTCCATGAAGAAAGCTAGAGGCAACTGAAGCTTAGTTTCTATGGCTTCATAACCCTCTTACAATGATAAAATATCATTATTCCCCAATAAAAAGAATCATTAGAATTATTGATTAGAAAATATTAGAATTAATATTTTTACTCATAATTTTATTTTTTTTCTTTAGGATCTGCACACTAGAGCAAACATTGTAAGTTATGAAACACAATTTTAAATGATTTATTGTTTTATTTTGGCTGTTTCCACAGAATTGTCTTCTTGGGCTTGTCTTCAATATTAAGAGTCTCATCATTTGTTTTATATATTGTATTAATTTATGCCATGAAGAAAAAATATGAAGAGAAAGATATCAATGCATCAGAAAATGGAAGTGTCATGGATGAAGCAAACTTAGAATCCTTAAATAATGATCAACAACTTGTCCCTTCTGCTGGGGCAGATAGTAAAACACATTATTAAGGGGCGAAAAAAAAGAAAAAACACACTTCTGCTTTCATGTTTCCAAACAGCATTGCATGTCATTTTTGAGGAGTTCCTGGTCCTTTCACTAACAATTTCCACATCTCTTATAGTGGAAGTATAAATAAGGCTATGAATTTATAATAAAATAAACTATGTAGAAAAAAATAATGGTATACATTGTTAGGTTATAGTTATGTATTTGTGGTTAAGATTAGACTATATGATCCATACAATTTAAAGCGAGAGTCATGGTTATTGTGTAATAGAAGAAAAAATACTTGCTCAGGTAATTGTAACTCTTAATAAAACAAATGAGTAGAATATGGGTAGAGGTAAAAAGAGAGGAGGTAGATTAATAGCCTAAGTAAAGAGAAATGCCTAATGTCTATTTTATTAAACAAACACACAGTTTGAACTATGATACTGAGGCCTGAAATCTAACCTGGATGTATGCTGTAATAATATCTGTTACTCACATAAAATCATATATTTCACAGACTTTATTAATGTATAATTCAAAACTTTTTTGTTTAAATAAATTTAGAATATATTTAAATATTGTTGAGGAAGTAAAGACATTCAAATATTTGCAAGCCATGATTGTCAAACAACATATTACTTATGTGTTAAGTTTTTATTAGACCCATGATAATGAATTAGGAAAAACTGACTTTGACTAATGTAGCAACTCTCATACTTCTCTTAGCTAGATTTTCTGGATCATTTGCTGCAGCTTCTACATCAGCACTTACTTGCTTCTTCACTTTGTGCTTAGGTAATGAAACCAGCCCCGTTTGTTAAACTCCATGAACCAAATTCTACCGCTTTTTTCTTTTTCAGCTTTCCCATAGAATGACAGAGAAGTAGGGCCTTGCTCTAGATTATATTTGGCCTAAGGGAACGTGCTGGCTGCTTTGATCTTCTATCCAGGCTACTGAAGTTTTCTCCATATTAGCAATAAATCTGTTTCATTTTGTTATTATTTGTGTGTTCACTGAGGTAGGACTCTTAATTATCCTCAGGTACTTTCTCTTTGCATTCACAACTTGGCTAACTGTTTTATGTTTGACTTATCTTGGCTCTTGATTTGCCTTCCTTACTAAACAATAATTTCTTTTTTTTTTTTTTTTTTTTTTTT
>NW_022436942.1:7784578-7820457 GCF_009761245.1 Sapajus apella | reverse complement strand
GCTGGAGTGCAATGGCGCGATCTCGGCTCACCGCAACCTCCGCCTCCTGGGTTCAGGCAATTCTCCTGCCTCAGCCTCCTGAGTAGCTGGGATTACAGGCACGTGCCACCATGCCCAGCTAATTTTTTGTATTTTTAGTAGAGACGGGGTTTCACCATGTTGACCAGGATGGTCTCGATCTCTTGACCTCGTGATCCACCCGCCTCGGCCTCCCAAAGTGCTGGGATTACAGGCTTGAGCCACCGCGCCCAGCCGTACTAAACAATAATTTCTAACGTTGGATTTAAAATGAGAGATGTGTGACTCTTTCACTCAAACACTTAAAGGTCTTGTAAGGTTACTAATTGGCTTAATTTCTATGTTGTTGTGTCTCAGGGCATAGGAAGGCCCAAGGAGATGGAGAGAGATACAGCAATAGTTAGCTGGTTGGTGGAGCATTCAGAACACACACAACTTTATTGTTTAAGTTCCACATATATGGGCATGGATAGCGTCAAGTCAAATCAACTATAATAGTAACATAAAGATCACTAATCACAGGTCACTATCACAGATACAATAACAACGAATAATTCTGAAATATTGTGAGAATTACCAAATGGGACAGAGGGACATAAAGTAAGCATATACTTTTGAAAAAATAATGTCAATAGACTTATTTAATGCAGGATTGCCACAAACTTTCAATTTGAAGAAAAAAAAACCACCAAAATATGTGAAGTGCAATAAAGTGAAGTTCATTAAAACAAATTGTGCCAGGAATAAAAACTAGCAAGATCACAGAATCAACCTCTACTTAAAAGTATTAGAAATATGGAGGCAAATAGGAGAAATAGCTAAAAAGAGTTGGAAATACTTGCCTCTGGAAAGTAGTAATAAGCAGAGAAAAACTAATTTTCAATATGAGATTTTTGCTATAATCTTATTTTTACAACTTTGTACATAAATGGCTTTGGTGAAAATTAAAAATCAATCATTAGACTGGTATGTCTCTTATTGATCAACAATAAACAACAATATTGATACCCATGTACTACACTGAGAGCCTTGGGTGAGCCTCTAAGACTTGCTGGTTTTAGATACCAGAGAGATCACAGGGGTTAGAGCACCAAGCAGACTTGATGTCCCTGATTCCAGGACTTGACTCTTGGATTGCATTTCTGAACCTGCCCTCAGCCAGAGGGGAGCCCACTGTCCTGAAGGTTGAATCCCAGGCCAGGCATAATTCAACAGAAGCTGATTAAAGGGCCCTTGCCCTTAAGGAAACATTGGCAGTAGTCTGTTAGTACTCCCTGTGGGCCTGAAGTGGTTGTGGCTGTGGGTCGAGGCTCCCTTGCATTTGAAAATGGGAGGGAAGAGTGGGAAAGACCTGAGCCTTGTGGTTTGAGTGACAGCTCAGCCACAATATGATAGAACACCAGGTAGACTTTAAGATTTTTGACTCCAGTTTCTGACTCCTGCATGGCATCTCTGGACCCACATGGGGCCTAGGGCACCTCACCACCCTGAAAGGAAGAACACAGGCCTTGCTGGCTTTGCTGCCTGCTGATTGTAGAGCCCCAATGTCTTGACAAACATAGGCAATAGTCAGAGAGTAGTTAACAGCAGACCTTGGGTGAGACTCAGATATGTGCTGGGTTTAGGTGTGACCCAATGTAGTCATAGTTCTGAAGGCCACAGTGGTGCTTATCCCACTCCAAACCCAGATTTAGATGGCTCAGAACATAGAGAAAGACTGTATGTTTGGGAGAAATTAAGCAAGAGAACAAGAATCTCTGCCTGGATATCCAGAGAATTCTCTTGGATGTTGTTCAAGACCATCAAGGTGGTACCGCTACAGCTCGGCAAAAACCACAGCATTACCAGGCTTGGGGTGCTCCCTAAAGAGCATACAGCTTATATTACAACAATCAAGTTCTTTCAAATACCCAGAAACTCTTCCAAAGAAGGATGGCTGCAAATAAGTCCAAACAGTGAAAATTATGGTAAATACTTTGCTCTTCAATGCCCAGACAGAAAAATATCTACTAGCATCAACACCATCCAGGAAAACATGACTTCACCCAATGAACTAAATAAGGCACCAGGAGCCATTCCTGGAGAAACAGAGTTATGTGACCTTTCAGGAAGAGAATTCAAAATAGCTGTTTTGAGCAAACTCATAGAAATTCAGGATAATAAAAAGAAGGAATTCAGAATTTTATCAGATAAATTTAACAAGACATTGAAATAAAAAGAATGAAGCAGAAATTCTAGAGCTGAGAAATACAATTGGTATACTGAAGAATGAATAAGAATCCTTTAATAGCAAAAATTATCAAGCAAAACAAAGAATTAGTGAGTTTGAAGACAGGTTATTTAAAAATACACAGAGGAGACAAAAAAATGATTTTAAAGCAATAAAGCATGCCTATAGAACATGGAAAATAGCCTCAAAAGGGCACATCTGTTATGGGCCCTAAAGAGGAGGTAGAGAAAGAGGTGAGGTAGAAAGTTTATTCAAATGAATAATACCAGAGAACTTCTCAAACTTAGAGAAAGATATATCCAAGTACAAGAAAGTTATATAACACCAAGCAGATTTAACCCAAAGAAGACTACTTCAAAACATTTAATAATAATCAAACTCTCAAATGTCAAAGACAAAAAAGGAACCCTACAAGCAGCAAGATAATAGAAACAAATAAGATACACTGGAGCTTCAAAATTCTGGCAGCAGAATGTTTACCGGAAACCTTACAGGCAGGAGTGGCATAACATATTTAAAATGCTGAAGGAAAAACAACAACAACAACAAAAAAAAAACACTTTTACCCTAGAATAATATATCCAGGAAGAATATATTTCAAATATGAAGAAGAAATGAAGACTTTGCCAAACAAAAGCTAAGGAATTTCATTAATATTAGAACCATCCTACAAGACATGCTAAAGGAAGTGCTTCAATTGGAAAGAAAAGAACATTACTGAACAATAAATAATCACCTGATGGTACAAAAATCACTGGTAATAGTAGGTATGCAGAATAACGGAATGTCATAACACCATAACTGGGATATGTGAATTATTATTCTAAGTAGAACACTAAATGATAAACTAATTAAAAATAATAACTTCAGCAACTTTTCAAGACATGGTACAGTAAGTTAAAAACAACAAAAAGTGAAAAACATGGAGATAAAGTAAAGGTATAGAGCTTTTATTAGTTTGATTTTTGCTTGTTTGTTTAAGTAGTGTTAAATTGTTATTACATTAAAAACAATGAGTTATAAGATAGTATTTGCAAGCCTCATGGTATTTGCAAGCCTTAAACCAACAAACATACAATAGATACACAAAAAATAAAAAGCAAAAAATAATTGTATCACTAGAGAAAATCACCTTCACTTGAGGAAGACAGGAAGAAAGAAAGAAGGAAGAGAAGACCACAGAACAACCAGAAAACAAATAACAAAATGGTAGGAATAAGACTCTACTAACCAACAATAACATTAAATTTAAATGGAGTAAATTGTTTTTATTACCCAGTTCTCACATTGGTATAAAGAAGAACTAAAGACTGAGTAATTTATAAAGAAAAGAGGTTTAATTGGTTCATGGTTTCACAGGTGATACAGGATGATTTATTGTCTATAAGAAACATAATTCATCTATACACATAGACTAAAAATAAAGGTATGGAAAAATATATTCCATGCCATTGGAAACTAAAAAGGAACAGGAGTCACTATAATTATATCAGACAAAATAGATTGTAAGACAAACACTGTATAGAGACAAAAACAAGGTCATTCTATAATGATAAAGGGGTCAACTCAGCAAGAAGATATAAGAATTTTGAATACATATACACCCAACACTGGAGCACTCCAATATCTAAAGGAAATATTATTAGAGGTACTAAGAGATATAGGGTCCAATACAATAGTAGCTGGAGACTTCAACACTTCACTTTTATTATGGACAAATCCTCCAGATAGAAAATCAACATCAGACTTAATCTCTACTATAGTCCAAATGGATCTAACAGATATTCACAAAAAATTTCATATCAGCTGCAGAATACATTTTTTTTCTCAACACATGAATTATTCTCAAGGGTAGACCATATGTTAAATCATAAAACAAGTTTTAAAACATTGAAAGAACATGAAATAATGTCAAACAGCTTCTCTGGACAAAATGGAATAACTAGAAATCAATAACAATAGAAATTTTGGAAACAATACAAACTACATGGAAATTAAACAATATGCTCCTGTATGAACAGTACGCCAATGAAGAAATTTAGAATAAACTTGAAAACAAATGATAATGGAAACACAACATACCAAAACCAATGCGATACAGCAAAAGCAGTACTAACAGGGAAGTTTATAGTTTTAAGTGCCTACACCATGCAAGAGAAAAAACTTCAAGGAAACTATCTAACAATACATCTTAAACAACTAGAAAAACAAGAGTAAACTATACCCAAAGTTAGTAAAAGAAAAAAATAATAAAGGTCAGAGCAGAAATAAATGAAATTGAAATTAAAAACTATAACAAAGATAAATGAAAAAAATGATTTTTTGAAAAATTAAAATGACAGACATTCCAACAAACAAAAAAGAGAGAATATCTAAATAAATATAATCAGAAATGAAAAAGAAAATATTAAATTTGATATTGCAGAAATTCAAAGGATCATTATTCACTACTATGAGCTACTATAGGCCAAAAAATTGGAAAATTTATAATAAATTTACAAATTCCTAGATATATACAACCTACCAAGACTGAAGCAAAAAGAAATAGAAAAACTGAACAGGGCAATAACAAGTAACAAGGTCAAAGCCATAACAAAAAATCTCCCAATAAAGAAAAGTGCAGGACCCAATGATGTAACTGCTAAATTCTACCAAATGTTTAAAGAAGAATTAATAGCAATCCTATTCAAATTATTTCAGATAATAGAGGAGAAGAGAATACTTCCAAACTCACTTTACAAGACCAGTATTACCCTGATGTCAAAAATGAGACAAAGACACATCAAAAACAAGAACCTGACGATTATGTGCCTTGGGGTATGGACACAGGGAGGGGAGCACTACACACTGGGGTCTGTTGGAGGGAAACAGGGGAGGGACAGTGGGGAGTGGGGAGTTGGGGGGGATGGGCATGGGGAGAAATGCCAGTTATAGGTGAGGGGGAGGAAGGCAGCAAATCACACTGCCACGTGTGTACTTATGCAACAATCTTGCATGTTCTTCACATGTACCCCAAAGCCTAAAATGCAATTAAAAAGAAAAAAACAAGAACCACAGGCCAATATCTCCAATGAATATTAACACAAAAATTCTCAATTAAATACAACAAATTTTAACAATAGATTTGAAAGATCCATTTATTGTTATCAAATAGGATTTATCCCAAGGGATGTAAGGATGCTTAAACATATACAAACCAATCAATGTATTACATTGTATCAACATAATAAAGGCTAAAATATATGATTCTTTTACTTGATAATTAAGCATTAGGTGATATTAAACATCCCTTTTATGATTAAGATTTCTTTTAAAATCTTATTATAGAAGGAACATACTTTAACATACTAAAAGGCATATACAGTAGATCCGAAGCTAGGATAATACTGAATGTGGAAAAATCTGAAAGTCTTTTTATATGAGATCTGGAACACAACAAGAACACCCACTTTCCCCACTGTTGTTCAACATAATAATGGAAGTCCTAGCTACAGCAATTAAACAAAAGAAACATACAAAGAACATTCAAATTGAAAAGAAAAAAAGTCAAATTTTACTTGTTTGCAGATGACAAAATCTTATATTTAAAAAAAAAAAGACTCCACAAGAAAATTGTTAAAACTGATAAATTCAGTAACGTTATAGAATACAAAATCAACATATAAAAAATTATACTTCCATGTTAACAGTAAACAATGTGGAAAAAAATTAAAAGTAATAACACTTAGAATAGCCACAAATATATTTAAATACTTAGGAATAACTTAACCATAAAAGTAAAAGATCTGTATAATGAAAAAGAAAAATACTGATGAAAGAAATTGAACTAGATACCAAATAAAGAAAGATATTCCGTGTTAATGGATTAAAAGAATCAATATTGTTAAATGTTTATACTACTCAAAGCAATATACACATCCAGTGCAATCTCTGTCAAAATCTCAACAATGTTCTACAAAGAAATAGAAAAAACAATCCTATTATTTAACTGAAACCACAATAGACAGAATAGCCAAAGCCGTCTTAAGCAAATAGAACTGGAGGAATTGCGTTACCTGACTTCAAATTATATTACAAACTACAATAAGCAAAACAGCAGGGCACTGGCATAACAACAGACACATACACAAATGGAACATAAAAGAGAACATAAATCTGTGACATCAAACTATGAAACTTTATTTCATGACATGTCATGCAACTTTTTGTAGTTTTATAGTTTGAGGTTCATAGTTTCATAGTTTTGTAGATTCATAAATTCAAAATTTCCAGGACATATGTTTGGGCAAAAATTTCTTGAGAAACACCACACAGGCACAGACAATCAAAGTAATAGGGGACAAATGAGATCACATCAAGTTAAAAAGCTTCTCCACAGCAAAGGAATAATCAACAAAGCAGAGATAAGCCACAGAATGGCAGAAAAATATTTGTAAACAATTCAGTGACAAAAGATTAATAACCAGAATATATAAAAATCTCAAACAACTATAGGAAAAAGTCTACTAAATCAATCAAAAAATTTCTGAATAGACATTTCTCAAAATAAGACATAAAAATGGAAAAGAGAGCTATGAAAAGGCGTTCAACGTCATGATCATTGGAGAGATGAAAATCAGAATTATGATGAGATACTATCTCACCTCAGTTAAAATGGCTTGAATACAAAAGACACGCAATAAAAAAAGCAGGTGAGGATATGGAGGAAAGGTAACACTTGTACAGTATTGGTGAGAAGGTAAATTAGTACCCCCACTATGGAGAACAGTTTTGAGGTTCCTCAAAAAATTAAAAATTGAGCTACCATATGATCCAGCAATCCTACTGCTAGGTGTATACCCAAAAGAATGGAAATCAGTCTATCTAAGAGATATCTATGCTTTTATGTTTGTGGTGGCACTGTTTACAATAGCTAATATTTGGAAGGAAACTACGTGTCTATCAAGAAATGAATGAATAAAGAAAATGTGATACATGTACACAATGGATTACTATTCAGCCAAAAACAAATGAAATTGAGTAATTTGCAACAACAGGAACTGGAGATTGTTATGTTAAGCCAAGCACAGAAATGGATATATCACATGTTCTTATTTGTTGTATCTAAAAAATCAAAACAATTGAACTCATGGACACAGACAGTAGAAGAATGTTTACCAGAGGCTAGAAAAGGTAGTGGTAGTAAGGGGTGGGTGGGGATGGTTAATGAGCACAAACAAAAACAGAAATAATGAATAAGACATAATATTTTATAGCACAACAGGATGATTATAGTAAATAATAACTTATTTTTATATTTTAAGACAACTGAAACAGTGTAATTGGATTGCTTATAAATCAAAGGAAAAATGTTTGAGGGAATGAATATAAGATTCTCATGATGTGCTTATTTTACATTGCATGCCTGCATCAAAATATCTCATATACTCCATTAATATATATAACTGCTATGTACCCACAAATAAAATAATTTTAAAAACATGATCTCATTGTGACTAGAAGTGTCTAAATAACCCTATGAAGGTAATAATCTCAAATTTTGGCTGCTCCTGAGATTATCTTCACCAGACTCAACTCCTTGAAAAGAATGTCCCAAATTCCTATTGAAAAAAATTAACAAAAATAACTCTGTAAGTTGAAGTGAGAGAGTCATAAGCATGAAACAGACTGATGGAATAGAGCGTACATCTTCCCATACCATTACAATTGAAATTATTCATTGAAATAACATACTTCATATATTAGTCCATTTGCTTTTCTATAAATAAATATCTGACATTGAGTAATTTATAAAGAAAGAGGTTTAATTGGGTCATAGTTTTTCAGACTTTACAGAAAGCCTGATAGTGGCATCTGCTCCTAGTGATGCCTCAGGAAGCTTACAATCATGGTGGAAGGTGATAGAAGAAGCCTGCATGTCACATTGTGAGAGCAGGTGCAAAGGGGAGAGAAGGTGGAAAATCCCAGACTTTTAAGCAACCAGATCTGATGTAAACTAACTGTATGAGAATTAACTGATTACTAAGTGATGGTGCTAATCTATTTATGAGGGATCAAATTCCATGATCTAATCACCTCCAACCAGTCACCACCTGCAACATTGAAAATCACACTGTGACAGTCGCGCCAATGCACCACAATGTAGCAGTCTCTTGTTTCCTAAGGTAGTAGGTACTTTGTCTCACAACCAGGAAAGTTAAGGAGTGCAGACACCAAGGGTGAAGTTGAAGTGAAAGCTTAAGAAGCTAAAGTAGAAAGCTCTCTTCTGTGGAGAGGCGACCTGGAAGAGTGTTGCCATTTTTACAGTTAAATAAAAAGGCTTTTATAAAAAAAAAAAATGAGGGCTGGGCAACTTAATTTGCATAAGGTATAACTTTCTGGTAGCTCTACCCTCATCCTTCTAGTGTGCATGTGGGCCCTTAGCTTGAGTTGCTCCATATTCCTTTGTTTCCCTTACTGCACATGTGTTAGGGGATGCAATTTTCCATTGCAGACATGTCTCGGTAAGTCACCTGTGTAGACTTTCTTATTTGTGTGGTGGTGGGCATGTCTTAGCCAAGCCCTTCTGTGCAAGTTCCCTTATTTGCAGCTGCAGGTTGTTCTTTCGTTTGAAAGGAATTCAACCAAGGACCCAGTCTAACTCCCTGCCTGACTGGGTTTTTTCCTTTCTCCTTTCTTAACTTTTTAACATGAGGTTTGGAGAGGACAAACATCCAAACTATATCATTCTGTACTTCCCCCCAAAAAAACATCATGTTCTTTTTACATCACAAAATACAATCTCCCTTTCTTAATAGTTCCTCTAAGTATTAATTCATTCCAGCATCAACTAAATCAAAATCTAATCCAAAATCAAAAGTCTCATCTGGAGATGAGTTCCTTCAAGTATGAGCTTGTGAAATAAATACTAACTTATTTACTCCCAAGATACAATAATGGTACAGGTATTGGGTTATTCATTTTCATTCCCAAAAGGAGAAATAAGGCAAAAGAAAAGAGCAATAGGTCTCACAGATCTCTGGAACTCAACAGGGCAGTCATTAAATCTTAATGCTCTAAAATAATCTCCTTTGACTTGATGTTCTGCATATAGGGCATACTTGTGAAAGGGTTGACTCCCAAGGCCTCAGACAGTTTCACTTCTGTGGCTTTGCAGGGTGTGCATCTCCTGTGGCTGCTCTGATGGGTTGGAGTTGTGTGCTTTAGGCTGTTGCACACTAAAGCTGCAAACTTCTGTTGCCTGGACCGCTCTTGGGTATGGAGAGCAGCAACCCATTTTCCACAGCTCCTTGAGGAAGTGCACAGGTGGACTCTGTGTGGACACTGTAACAACACTAGCATTCCCTAGTAGAGTTTGTTTGTAGGGGTTTAGCCCCTGTGGTAGGCTTTACCATACATCCTTTGAAATTTAGATAGAAACTACCCAGGCCTTCTTCAAGTTTACATTCTGAGCATCTGCACACAATACCATGTGGAAACAGAAAAAGCTATGGCTTGCACCCTCAAACCTGTGTGACTCAAGCTGCACCTGCGCCCCTTCAAACTGAGGCTGGAACCAGAGCAGCCAGGACACAGAAGCAGTCCCCCAAGGCGGCTCACGAAAACAAGACCATGACCCTGGTTCAGGAAACCACTTCCTTTTCTCTTAGGTCTCTAGGGAGAGGCTGCCTAGAAGATCTCAGAAATGACTTCAGGGCCTTTATCCTATTGTCTTGCCTATTGGCACTTGACTCTGTTTTAGTCATGCTAATATCTCTAATAAGTGGTTGCAATCTGCTTGCATTTCTCTCCCCCCACAAAAAGTTTTCTTTTTTCTTTACCACAGAGTTAGGCTGCTAGCTTTTCACATTTTCCAAACTTTTACACTCTGCTTCCCTTTTAAATATAAATTCCAACTTTAAATCATTTATTTGCTCCCATATCTAATTATAGGCTATTAGAAGTATCCAGGCCACATCTTGAATGCTTTGCTTCTTAGAAATTTCCTTCAACAGACACCCTAGGTCATGAATCTTAATTCAAAATTCCAAAGATCTCTTGGACATGAACACAATGCAGCCAAGTTCTTTGCTAAGGCATAACACGTGTAACCTTTGCTCTAGCTCCCAATAAAATTCTCACAACTTGGACTTCCCTGTCAACATTTCTATCGGCATTTTGATCACAGACATTTAACCGGTCTCTAAGAAGTTTCAAACTTTCCCTCACCTTCCTATCTTCTTCTGACCTCTTCAGAAGTTTCTAACTTCTGATTGATACCCAGTTAAAAAGCTGCTGTCACATTTTAAGGTATTTTATAGCAATGCCCACTCCTTAGTAGGAATTGTCTGTATTAGTCCATTTGGATCACTGTAAAAAAAATACCTGAGATGTGGAAGTTTATAAAGAAAAATGGTTAATGTTTGGCTCTTTGTTCTGCAAGCTGTACAGGAAGCATGATGGTGGCATCTGCTTCTAGTGAGGTCTCAGGAAACTTCCAATCATGGTTGAAGGTGAGGGGAGCCGGCATGTCAAATGGCAAGAGTGGGATCAAGAGAGAGAGACAGAGGGAGGTCCCAGACTTTTAAACAACCAAGTCTCATATGAAATGACTGACCAATAACTTAATTATTACTATGGAAATGATGCTAAACAATTCATGAAGGATCTACCCCACCTCCCCATGATTCAGTTATCTCCCACCAGGTCTTTCCTACAACACTGAAAATCACATTTCAACATAAGATATGCATTGGACAAACTGAAACTGCCTTTGCAAAATTATGACTGAGACAGTAAAAAAGATCTAACTTAACTGACAACATCTTGCTTCTAACCTCCAAGCGGTCCTTGTTCATTACTGGGCATAGAGTAAACTAACTTTGGGTGAAACTTAGTTTGTAGTTTAAACCAAGGTAGTAACAGCCCTTTCCCAAAGCAGACCTCCTTCTTGCCTGGGGACTAGATTGCCTTTGTAGGACTAACTTTAGCCACAGGATTAGAAATTATGGTTTAGGAGTCACGCAGGTGGAGGCTACAAGATTCTGACTCTCCCTAAACTGCTCCTAAGATAAGTGCTTGAGATATTTTGTAGACCCTTCACTTGACGGATCAACTAGCACCACCCACATCAATAAACTGGCTCATCTGATCTTGTGGCTGTCACCCAGGAACTGACTCATTGAAAGAAGACAGCTCTGATTCCCCATGATTTCATCTCTGACCAATCAGCACTCCTGGCTCACTGGCTCACTGCCTCACTGCACCCCACCCTCCCCCGGCCCTTGCAATCCCCAACAAAGCTATCTTTAAAAACTCTGCTCCCTGAATGCTTGGGGAGACTGATTTGAGTAATAATAAAACTCCGGTCTCCTGCACAGCCACCTCTGGGTTAATTACTCTTTCTCTGTTGCAATACCCCTGTCTTGAATCAGCTCTGTCTAGGCAGTGGGCAAGATGAAAATTTGGGGGCTTGTTTGGGATTGCCTTTGTGGCTACCTGCCCATGATTCAGTGGCCCATGATTCAGTGATGAATTCAGAAGCCAGCCCAAGTGGCTGCCTAGTTCTCTTGGTCTGGGGGCTGATTCTGGTACTCTCTACTGGTGGGGTGCTGTCAACCTAATATGCATGGATTTAATTGAGATGGAGAAATAGTCCTGGGGAGATATCCCTTAACTGTAGCCCTATCACAAGGTGTCTGTCTGTAGCCCCATTGCAGGGTGTCTGGATTGGTGAGCATCCTAGGCACTGCCAATGCCTCCTTCCTTCTCCTGACTGGTTCTATAGCCCTACAGTGGGGTGTCTTCAGCCCCGTTGCGGGGTGTCTGTAGCTCCACTATGGAGCTACAAACAGTAGCCACATTTCAGGATGTCTGTTCAGCTCCTCACAGGGTCTCAGTTGGCTCTTTCCAATGAGTAGGAAGAGTCCTGGTTTGGGAGACTTCTCTTCTGGTCTCCAAATGTTCAGGCTGATTTGAGTAATAATAAAACTCTGGTCTCCCACACAGCTGGCTCTGTGTGAATTACTGTTTATTGCAATTCCCCTGATTTGATAAATCAGCTCTGTCTAGGCAATGAGCAAGGTGAACCCCTTGGACAGTTACAAATTATACATACTGGCTGGGTGCGGTGACTCACACCTGTAATCCCAGTGCTTTGGGAGTCCAAGGCGGGCAGATCACAAGGTCAGGAGATTGAGACCATCCTGGCTAACATGGTGAAACCCCGTCTCTACTAAAAATACAAAAAAAAAAAAAAAAAAAAAAAAAAAAAAAAAAAAAAAAAGCCAGGCGTGATGGCATGCATCTGTAGTCCCAGATACTCAGGGGGCTGAGGCAGGAAAATCACCTGAACCTGGGAGGCAGAGGTTGCAGTAAGCCAAAATCATACCACTGTATTCCAACCTGGCTCCATCTCAAAAAAGAAAAAAAAATATTCAAACGGTATTACCTCAATATAATAAAAGTCATATATGGCAAACTCATAACTAACATCATATGAAATGAGAAAAAGCAGAAAACCTTTTCTGTCAGAACTGGAACCAGACTGGTTTGCCTAATTTTACCACTCTTATTCAATTTGTTCTGGAAGTATTAGTTAGAGAAGTCAGGGAAAGGAAAAAAATAAAAGGAGGCATCAACACTGGAAAAAAGGAAATCAAATGGTCCATCGTTGAAAATAACATAATTTTATATATAAAAAACCCTGAAGACTCCACCAAAAACTCTTATAACTGATAAACAAATTTAATAAAATTGCAAAGTATAAAATAAATTAGTTGCATTTTTATATACCAGCAACAAAGTAGCTGAGAAAAGAAATAAAGTGATTCCATTCACAATAGCTACAAAAAAAAAAAAAAATATCCAGATCTAAGTTTAATCAAGGAAGTGAAAGACCTCTACGAAGAAAACAATTAAAATAAACTAAAGAAGATACAAACAAATTGAAAGACACCTCATGTATCATGGATTGGAAGAAAATAAACTTAAAATGACCATTGTATCCAAAGCAATCTACAAATTCAATGAAGTCCCTGAAAAGAAACAATAATATTCTTTGCAGAAACATTTTTTAAAAATCCTAAAATTCCTGTGGAACCATTAAAGACTCTAAATAGGCAAAGCAATTCTGTGCAAAATTAACAATGCTGAAGGCATTATACCCATTGACTTTAAAATATACTACAAAGCTATAGTAACCAAAACAGCATGCTATTGGTGTGAAAAGACACATAGACCAATGAAAGAGAATAGAGGGCCCAGATATGAATCCACATAATTATAATCCACTGCTCTTAGCAAGGGTGCCAAGGACACCCTATTCAATAAATAGTGTTAAGAAATATGGATGACTGTATGCAAAATAGTTAAACTAGACCCCTACCTCTAACAATGTACAAAAATCAACTCAAAAAGTATTAAAGGCTTAAATGCAAGACCCAAATAATCAGAAGAAGACACAGAGGATGTGTTTCAGAACATTGGTCTAGGCAACAATTTTATGGCTAAGATTTCAAAAACACAGCAACAGAAACAAAATTGACAAATGAGACTAATTTAACTAAAAATTTCTCTGCAGCAAAGGACATATTCAATAGAGTGAAGAGACAATCTATAGAAGAAAATACTTGCAAATAATTCATCTGGTAAGACACTAATATCTCTAATATACTAGGCTCTCAGACATCTCATCAGTAATAATAATAATAATCTTAATAAAAAATGAGTAAAGGACATAAATAGGTATTTCTCAAAAGAAGATATACAAATGACTATCATCAAGGCATATTAAAAAAAGTGTTCAACATCACTAAGTGTCAGAGAAATGCAAATCAAAACCACGGTGAAATATCATCCCAGTTAGAATAAATTAACAAATGCTGGCAAGGATGCATGGAAAACAAAACTCATGCACTGATGGTAAGAATGTAAATCAGTATAGCCACAATGGAAAACTGCAGGGAGGTTACTCAAAAAACTAAAATTAGAACTATTATATGATGTTGAATCCCACTACTGGATATTTATCTAAAAGAAAAAAAATCATTATATAAAAGTTATACCTGTGTTCCTATGTTTATTGTAGCACCATTCACTATAGCAAAGATATGGAATCAACTTAAGTGTCCATCAGTGGATGAGTAAATAAAGAAAATATGCTGTATATACACAATGGAATATTATTCAGCCATAAGAAATGATAACATTTTGTTATTTTCAGTACCACGGATGGAACAGGAAGTTATTATGGTCAGTGTAATAAGCCATGTGCAGAAAGACAGATATTGCATGTTCTAATTCAAATGTGGGAGTTGGTCTCATCGACGTAGAGAGAAGAGTCATTACAAATGGCTGGGAAAGGTTCGGAGCACGAGATGAAGAGAGGTTGGCTAATGGGTACACAAATAAAGTTATTTGTAGCACAGTAGGCTGACTATGGTTAACAACAATTTATTTTATATTTCAAAGTAGCTAGTAATAAAAATTGGAAATGTTTCCAAAAGAAAAATGATAAATATTTCAGGTGATGGATGCCCTAGATATCCTCATTTAATAATTTAAATATTCTATGCCTGAATTTAGATATCATGTGTACCACATAAATATGTACAATCTTTATCAATAAAAAAAATTTTTAAAGCCACCATACTGAAAAATATTAAATCAATTTGCTCCTAAAAATTCCAAATAGATGAGCCACAATTCATCAGGTGATTCCACATTCTTTTCTCTATGTTATCTTTGCTACCATGTGAAAAGATCTAGAAAAGACCTCTAGTAATTTAGACCTCTTAAGGAACACAGAAAAAGGTAGCACTCACTTTTTCTGTGGTCCCCTTTGTTCCTTGAGAGTTTCAAAAGTCATGGGAAAATTATTCTCACATCTAAACCTCTGCTGTCTTTTGTATTTTGTTATTTGATTGCTTTGGCTTTTGTTGGGGGGGTGTGCGGTAGCAAGAAGTACTTTGCTCTGTGAGAAAACTTGACCTTGGTGTGTGTGATGGCTAGGTAAAAGATTCAGTTTTAGAGGTGGCTGATGGTAGTTGCTTACAATAAGTGGTTATTACTATGGGAAGCTGGTTATTTAATTGCATGTTTGTGTAAGAAAAGAGAAGTGTCATGCATCTAGAGATTATGGAAAACTTACCACTGAGGGATAAGACTCTCATGAAATATGGGCTGATCACAGAGTAGGCTGATTGGTGTGGGGTAGCCTGCCAGCCTCAGGGAAATGTCCTTGCAGCAATGTGCACTGTGAAACCACTGCACTGTTTCATTCTACAGTGTTTTCCTGTTTTGGGAGACCCAGGATTTGGTTTTGGAAATCCTTAATTTGCAGTAATCTATGGTCTGTCTTCCAGATGTGTCTGTTTCTCACATATTTCGATATTAGGCCCTGAAAATTGCATGCCTTCTTTCCCTGATTCATTAAAGGGCTCCATCCTGAAGCTAGTAATCTAATTAAGAAACAAGTAAAGTTACAAAGCCAAAATACAATTTTCTGACATTCAGCTGGCTTTATTGATACTCCTTACAAAAAAACGTTTACATCTATAAAGCAACTCTCCAGTTATGAGGCCATCTCCCTCTCTGCACCTAAACAGGAACTTTTATTAGAGTGGGGAAGAATTCAGATAAGAAACCTGATCTTGTTTAGGTCAAAGGTCTGTGCCTTTGAGATATAAAATTTCTACCTTATTTCACCTAATAGTCATCATGGCTTTGGAAATGTAAATTTATAATTTCCTAGCTAACAATTATTTAGGGCATGGGACAGGGTAATCGTTAAATGAATAGTCTAAAGCTAGGAACTTTAAAACTGACAAGCGAAAAATCTTAGAACTCTGTAATGTCTGCTTCTGTCTGTGTGTCTACATGTCTGTGTGTTTATGCTTTTTTATGCAGGTGATGTTTCACTGCCAAAAAATGTGAAAGATACCTACTTAATTGATTTTAAATAATAAGTGCTTAAATTAAAGTTTTTTTTCTTTCTTTCTTTTTTGAGACAGAATCTCACTCTGTCACCCAGGCTAGATCGCAGTGGCACGATCTTGACTCACTGCAACCTTTGCCTCCCAGGCTCACATGTTAAATCAAGTATTTTACCAAAAAACAAAAAATTACTCAAACTCCTTTTAGTTCATGTGACTGTAGTAATTTTTGGTATATAAAGATACGATCATTAGTAAAAATAAAAATGTCATCAGAATTTGATCTAGATACTTTTATCTAAGTCTATTATTTATACACTGTCTCTGATAGATGTTTTCAGACCAGAAAACTTGCTTTTTTAGCAGATTTGATACTTGCTTAACTTGTCTGTGAACTTGTGTCTTTGGATTTGAATCTTTAGGCCATGGTGCAGCCTAACTTCAGGCATTATTTCTTTTCTTCAGCACTGAATATGATACATAATTAAAATTTCTTACTTCCTAGGATTTTCACTATAATGAGGGCTACTAAGAGTTAACATTATAATTAATGTATGTAGTTATAACTAATAGATGTAAAGAAACAATTCCCTACACAAAGTGTTTAAGAAAAGTAAAACGTGAATTTTTTTGGTAAAAACATTATAAAAAGTCATGGGGATAGAATTTTTGTTAAAGCTAAAGTAATTTTGCCTGGTTTAGAGGATTTTAAGTATTGTTTTATACTGAAGAAATAAAAAGAATGATGGGTAAAACTCAATGGTGTTTGAACCAGAGCAACCTCATCTTGAATAGGGGCTGGGTAAAATAAGGCTGAGACCTACTGGGCATTTTCAGACAGTTAGGCCTTCTAAGTCACAGGACAAGATAGGAGGTTGGCATAAGATATGGGTCATAAAGACCTTGCTGATAAAACAGATTGCAGAAAAGAAGCTGGTCAACACCTACTAAAGCCAAGATGGCGATGAGAGTGACCTCTGTTTGCCCTCACTGCTACACTATACCAGCACCATGACAGTTTACAAATGCCATGACAACATTAGGAAGTTACCCTATGTGGTCTAAAAAGGGGACACATAAATAATCTACCCCTTGTTTGGCATATACTCCATAAATCACTAAAAATGGGCAACCAGCAGCCCCAGGGGCTGCTCTGCCTATCAAGTAGCTATTTTTTATTCCTTTACTTTCTTTAATAAACTTACTTTTGCTTTTCACTGTGGACTGACCCTGAATTCTTCCTTACCTGAGATCCAAGAACCCTCTCTTGGGGTCTGGATTGGGACCACTTTCCAGTAAAGAAACTAAAATGATACAGAAAATTGGGAAAAGAAAGAATGGAAAAAATTATAAAAGTTTATAAAAAATTTATTAAAATCTTGTAGTCAAAGATGCTTGAGATTGGATAGATTTGTTTATAGGCTTTAACATTAATAATACACTAATGCAAATGTAAAATTTAGTTTTCTATTTTAAACAAAACTTTCATGAGTATTAATAAGAAATAGTAAAATATATCTGTTTACCTCTTTAGTAACAGCAATAAAAGAGAAGAGAGAGAAACAGATTCATTTTGCCTCAGGTTGTCTTTATTAAGTTGTATGATTGTTTGAGAAACCAAATTTTCTTACTATAAAAAAGTAAAAGTTTTTGCTTTCTGAAATCTTTAACTTATTATTTTGGTTAAATGCATGACTATTTTACTGTAACCTGTGATGCGATGTTGTGATATCAAGTATTTTAAGCCTTTGATATTTGACATACATTGCAAAATGAATATTTCAAGTTCAAAACTCAGTCTTTTGACTATAGAAAAAAAACTTTTTAGATATTGAGGACTGTGAAGTAAAAGAGAGACATGTTTGAATTATTTGATATGTTAAAATGATAAAGCATTATTAACTATAAAATGCTGTATGACATTCTTTAGGTTATAGTTATATCAATGTGTTATTAACATATGATTTAAAATTGTACGAGATTACTATAATTCAGATATGTCTTTATATATTCTACTAGCAGTGATTATTATCAATATTATATTGAGTTGTTGTGTGCCACAGAAATAAATTTTCTTGCAATTTTCTTTAACCATGGCTGTTCTGAAACTTTTGTCATCCATAGACAATTATTGCTTTACTTTAATTTTTTTAAGACTTTAATTTTTTTTATAATCACCTACAGTCCAAAATTTGCTTTCTTAATGAAATGCATTAAAGGGTTGCTGACAAGTATTCCTGAATTCACCTGTATTCTGGTAACTTTGGAAGCCATACCATAGAACTTAAAAAAAAACCAAAAAACCTTTTTGGACTCATTGAAATGCTTATGATTTCCTGAGGGTTGCTAACTCAATATCAAGCAGAACCAGAGTTAATTACATAGGACTAAACTAATGACAGATGAAATAATTTTTCTATGACTTTTGTTTGAAACATTACTGATTTTGTTTTTTGTTTTCCAGAGTCAAGATAACTTTTTTTCTTATGAAATAGTTATAGCTTTACAAAATTGGGCAAAATATATTCTTGTGAGCAAAATCTGAATCATATTTTTTCTCTCTACTTAATTTATCCAGAATTTAAAAATAATTTGGGTATGATAAATTTATGGTGATATAGTAATTCAGATAAATTCAATATGACTCTATATTCTTTCATAAGAGAACATAATCATAAACACTGATTATTTTGCCAAAACTTACAGGAATGGTTTATTTTCAAATATGACTGATTGTTTTAAGGAATTGAGGTTGACTTAATAAAACCAATAAAATCTCCTTAGAAAAACTGACCTGAAACAATGTCTATGTAATTTCTTTACAAAGTACCTGACCTGTAGTAAGTAAAGAATATCACTTTCTGACAGGTCCAGGAATCTCATGTTATTTTGGGACCTCAAAAAGAGAAGAATTTACTCACTCAATTTATTCAAGCATCTGCAAACACAGGTAAATCCTTGCCTAGAATAACCTCAAGAGGCTTTTGAAATGTCTAACCTGATAATTTTTTTTATAAAAAAGTATTAGCAAAGCCAACTTACAAGAGCCTATATGTCCAATTACTATTCTTGCCATACTTGATGCAAATAATCAGGCCAAGTATAATAAGATTGAAACTTATTTTACAAATAAATTGATCCTACTATACTGTGCAACTGGAAGGATAGAACTGCACTTTACTAAAATGGGGATTTTTCTAGGAGGTAAGATTTGGGAAGGGAAGATGAGGAGATCAGTTTGGAAAATGTTAAGCATGAGGTGCCTATTGCATATATCTAGGGAGATGGTGAGGTGGCAAAATATTAATCTAGAGTTCAGGAATAAGGTCTTGGCCAGACATAACCATTTTGGAATTATCAACATACAGATGATATTTAAAGACAGAATAGATGAGATTGTAAATACACACAAGGTTGAATCCTGAGATGCTTCAATCAGGAAGCCAAAGATACGTAAAGAATTTAGTAAATGAGGTGGAAATGGAGTAGTCAGTGAGTTCAAAGGCAAACCTCAAAGGGTTAGAAGACAAATGACAAAGGGAGAAGTCAGTGAATTAGAAGACAAACCACAAAGGGTAGTGGAAATTATTGCTGGGAGAGATAATTCTCAGGTCTGAAAAATGCTGCTGATAATTCAAGCTAGGTGAAGACTGATGTAGCATTTAGGTTATTTATGATTTAGGGGGAGTAGTTTAGTTGGAGAAAAAAACTGATAAGAGTGTACTGAAGAGAGAAAAGATAAGAGTGTACTGAATGTGAAAAATGAACTGAAAACAATATTGATAAACTTTTTTTGTAAAAATAGCACAGAAATAGGGCAATATTAGAAAAAAATAGGATCAAAAGAGACGTTTTGAAAGATGGGAAAGTAGTAGCATCATTACATAATGGGGACATTTCTATTGAAAGGGAAAAGATACCCTTGTTAACACAAGAAGAGGAGGCAATCGATACACAAGTGGAGGTGGGTCTTAACTTAAACATGGACATTCATCAGGATAGAACATGTGTTACCACTGCTTTACCTAGATAGATATGGTCAAAAGAGCCTTTGAAAGATTTCTTCTTTATTTTTGTCAGTGAAATAGGTTGAAGGTAGAGATAGAAATTTATATTTTAGAATTTCAAGAAAATAAATGAAGATACAACATACTCAGAATGAGAAATAACAGATTAAAAATGATGTATGATGTCTATGCAAAATAAAAGGTCTGTTTAGGTTTTATGATCATAAATGTAAAGTCAGCATGTTTAGGTTCCCTTTGGATGCTGGATGTTAGACCTTTGTCAGATGCATACCTTAAAAAATTTTCTCCCATTCTGTAGGTTGTCTGTTCACTCTGTTGATAGTTTCCTTTGCTGTGTAGAAACTCTTTAGTTTAATTACATCCCACTTGTCAGTTTTTACTTTTGATGCAATTGTTTTTAGCAACTTCATCACTAAATGTTTTCCCTTTCCTATGTCCAGAATGGTATTGCATAGGTTGTCTTCCAGGGTTTTTATAGTTTTGGGTTTTACATTTAAGTCTTTCATCCATCTTAAGTTAATTTTCATATGGCTTTATAAAGGGGTCCAGTTTTGATCTTCTGCATATGGCTAGCCAATTATCCCAGGACAATTTATTGACTAGGGAGTCCTCCCCCATTGCTTTTCTTTGTTAGGCTTGTGGGACATCGGTTAGTTATAGGTGTGAGGTCTTATTTCTGGACTCTATTTTGTTTCACTGGTCTATAGGTCTGTTTTTGTAATAGTACCATGCTATTTTAGTTACTTTAGCCCTGTAATATAGTTTGAAATTAGGTAGCATGATGTGTCCAGCTTTGTTCTTTTTGCTTACAATTGCCATGGCTATTCAGGCTCTTTTCTGATTCCATATAAATTTTAAAATAGTTTTTTTTTTCTAAATCTGTGAAGAATGTCACTGGTACTTTAATAGAAATAGCATTGAATCTATGAATGGCTCAGGTTGCCAAGGGCAGTATGGCCATTTTAATAATATTAATTCTTCCTATCCCTGAGCATGGAATGTTTTTCCATTTGTTTGTATTGTCTCTGATTTCTTTGAGCAATATTTTGTAGTTCTTATTGAAGAGATTTTTCACCTTTCTTGTTAGTTCTATTCCTAGATATTTTATTTATTTTTGTGGCAATTATGAATGGGATTGTGTTCCTGATCTGGCTCTCTGTTTAACTATTGCTGCTGTATAGGAATGTCAGTGATTTTTCATATTGATCTTTTTAAGAAAACAAATGATCCCATTAAAAAGTCGGTCAAGGACAT
The DNA here is from genome assembly GCF_009761245.1 of Sapajus apella. Lineage (NCBI taxonomy): Eukaryota > Metazoa > Chordata > Mammalia > Primates > Cebidae > Sapajus > Sapajus apella. The sequence continues at coordinate 7,799,014 of NW_022436942.1, read as the reverse complement.
GAACATATACTTTTCAGAAGACAGTGTGGTAATACCTCAAATATCAAAAAACAGAAATATCATTTGACCCAGCTATTCCATTAGGGGATATATACCGAAATAAATATATATACTATTATAATGACACATGAATGAATATGTGCATTGCAGCACTATTCACAATAGTAAATACATAAAATCAACCTAAATGCCCATCAGTGGTAGACAGCACTTTTTAAAAAATGTGGTACACATATACCATGGAGTATTATGTAGCCATCAAAAAAATTAATGTCCTTTGCAGGAACATGAATGGAGCTGGAGGCCATTATCCTTAGCAAACTAATGCAGGAACAGAAAACCAAAGACTGCATGTTTTCACTTACAAGTGGGAGCTAATTGATGAAAACATATGGACACGTAGAGGTGAACAACAGACACTAGAGCCTATCAGAGGGTGGGGCATAGGAGGAGGGGGAGGATCAGGAAAATTAACTAATGTGTACTAGATTAATACCTGGGTGACAAAATAATCTGTACAACAAGCCCTCATGATTCAAATTTACCTATGTAACAAACCTTCACTTATACCCCTGAACTTAAAAGTTAAAATAAAATAAAATTTAAAAGTCAGTATGATTGCAGGATTTTCTTCAGCTACATTCTGCTCTATGAGTGAACGGGCAAAGTAGTCTGATGATTGAATTTAATCAAAGTTATGGCTTTATCATACAATTAAAATAATGCAAGAGAGTAAAAATGATGTGAAGTTGTATGGAAGAGAATGACTACCAGGACTACAAAATTTAACTCAGATGTGAAGGAAAATGAAGACATGAGGGAGATAAGGAACAATAAAATATCTGGCAAAATCAATCTATGGATTGTAGATACTAGTCAGCGGAAGCATTGGTAGATCCAGGTTGCTACTGAGAGTGAGTTCAAAATATAAACAGTGTTACTCCGATTATTCAAATTGATATTATGGAGGGTTTGCAGTGTTGGCCTGGCAACGCCTATGATATATTCACAGGTGTGGCTAGAAACCAACCGAGATCATTGTTTCACTAAATGCATTTTTCACTAAATGCTGAAGAAGCCAGAGAATTAAAATAATTCTCTTTAAAATCATTGAAATCATCAACAATTAAAAGAAAAGAAGTATTTTTGTGAGACTAGCCTTGAATCAAAGCTAAAATTGTCATAGAGTAAAAGGGAGTGACTTAGGGTTGGTAGATGATTTCAACAGGAATAAACAATTTATACACACACACACACACACACACACACACACACACACACGTATGTATGAGATTCAAAACTATGGATTCTGAAAGAAAAGGATAGGAAAATGGAAAGGATGTGGCAAAATGTGACAAATTGGCAAAAAGTCCATCTGGTTTTAAGCAATATTAGGGATAAATCAACCCCTATTTATCACAGCTACAACAGCGACTATGTGTCATGCAAGGGCCAAGTTTTAGTTAAAGCAAGAAGTGAATCAAAATAATGATTCTCCATGAAAAAAAAATAGCAGATAGTTTTAAACAAATTTTGGGATCATACTGATTCGTGGCTGTTAGCATAATATGGATCTTGGAAGAAGTGCTGTAATGCCATTTTTCTGACCATCCTTATTTTTCCACAGGTAACACAAGTACAGCAGTTTAATATCTTACAGAGTTAAGAAGAACAAAGGGCACAGAAAGTGCTGTTTGACCTCTGAAATTATTCGAGAATTTTGCCACTAACAGATTTAGTTTAGGATTAGAAAGGTTTCCAGTTAATTTGTACTATTTTATTTCATTCTATGCATATATTTGACTCAAAACAAGTTGAACTGTCTTTGATGGAATGGATGTTTGAAGAGAAAACCATTAGTCTGAGAACACTCAGACTGTATTCCCACTCTGAATAAAAGGAAATCCATAACAATGATGGAAAATATTCTGTATTTCAGCTATGATGGTTCTCAAAATTTGGATGTATGTGAAAATTATTCAAAGTCCTTATTTAAAAAGCACAATTTTTGTTGTCAGAATCTCCTTGGTGTGCAACTTGATTGCTGTTTTGACCAAGACTCTCATATAGATTCTGACTCAGCAGAGGAGTATTTGGGAGCCTAGCTCTAATGCTCCTCATCCCAGGGCTACATTTCTCAGTTGCCCTTGTTTTCTAATGTTACAGGATATTTGGGGTGTTTCTTTTCTCTCCAGGAACGTCTATGGCAAGTGGCACCTTTGCCTGAGTTTTTGTCTTGCATCTAAGAGAATGAGGTACACACAAAAGTGGAAGGTGAGAAAGATGAAGAGGAGGTTTATTGAGTGTTAGAACAGCTGAGAGGAAACCTGCAGTGGGTAGCTCCTCTATGTAAGCTGGTCATCAGGTCGAGTGTTCAGCTCTCAGCAGAGAGGAGGCCCTGGAGTGAGTGGCTCCTCTCTGAAGGCAGGTCATCCTGTCATCTTGGCAGCTCTCAGCAGACAGAAGGCCTGCAGTGGATGACTTCTCTCTGTAGGCAGGTCATCGTGACAAGTGTTCAGTTCTCAGCAGAGAGATTAGCTCCTCTCTGCAGTTGGTTATCTTGCCATCTGCAGTTCTTAGCAGACAGGAGGACCTGGAGAGGGTAGCTCCTCTCTGCAGCTGGTCATCCTGATGTTAGCTCAGCTCTGGCTGAGCCTGGGACTTTGTGGGCCTTTGAGAGGAGAAAGTGTGTGCTGATTGGTCTATGGGTGTCCATGGGCAGGTCTGGAAAAGGCATCACAAGTTCCCACTCCAGTCTATGGGACTGATAGCCCAGCCCTTAACCTGCAGGCCTTCCCTGGCCTGAAGATGGGGCCTCACTGGGGACCCGGCCTCTTCTGCCCAGGAACCTGTCTGCCTCCTACTCTGTTTGTGAAACCCAGGCTGTAGGTGCTAAGGGGTGCCTGCAGGCCAATGCTGAGCTATCCTCAGACACCCCTTCAGCTTCCTTTCTATGTTCATCGGTGTCCAAAATCTGAAGGCCAGTGTGGCAGGGACTGGTGAGTCAGCACTGCCCTGAGCATGTACAATGCCGGCTGGGCTGTGACAGTGCTCAGGCATGGTCCTGACTTTGCTCTGAGATCAGAGCAGGTACTGACAGCAGAGAGAAGCCAGGCAGTGGGGGCAGGCATTTCCAAGCCTGCAGAAGCAGGGGAGGTGGTATCTTTCTGGGCCCCTAAGAGTACAGGGATTCCTGAATCTGTAGCCATAGTTTGGATGGCTGCAGCTGCACCCAGGGGGCGGGTATGGGGCTCCTGTTCTATGGAGTGGGAGGTCTGGGTCACACCATGGTTTGGGTGCTCCCACCCTAATTTAGTAGAAACAGAGCTCCTACTTGTCTCCAGCTCCTGCTGGCTCCAAGGAGCATGTAGCTCCAGCTGAACCTCCATCCTACAGCCAGCATGATGGCAACAGCCACTCTAGATGGCCTGCCACTGCCATCAATCCCCTCTGAAGAGGTATATCTACCTGCCCTTAGGATAGGAAAAATGTCCTCTCTTAACTGCTTCATGCTTACAGGGGACATTGTTTTGGGAAAATGACCATCAGATTTTCTCTCAGGAGCCTATCTAATGGTCCCCAGGAAAAGGGAGCCATCATCCAAGGCTCCATTTGCATAATTTGAAGTTTGACAACCTATCCCTTTTGTTTCTTCTGAGCTGCAGAGATTTACTGGTTGGTTCATCCCTACAATTGTCAAAAGCTATAAATATCTTAAAAGAAAAGCTTTCTTGATTCTTCTTTTTCTATTATACTTTAAGTTCTGGGGTACATGTGCAGATAGTACAAAATTGTTACATAGGTATATACATGCCATGGTGGTTTGCTGCATCCATCCCCCCGTCATCTACATTAGGTATTTCTCTTAATGTTATCCCTCCCCAAATCCCCCCACCCCCTGCTGTCCCTCCCCTAGTCCCCCCACCCCCAAACAGGCCCTGGTATATGATGCCTCCCTCCCTGTGTCCATGTGTTCTAATTGTTCAATACCCACTTATCAGTGAGAACATGCAGTGAATCAGCAATGTTCCAAGCAAAAAGTCAAAAAAGATTATTTTGGTCTTCCATTAGTTCAGTTCACCCAGTCAATTCCTGCTCACAGTCTCAACAGTTATCAGAAATCTGCACTCAAGGACTATAATGCATTCTTTGAAGAGGATCAAAACAAGACATGAATTCTCTATGAATGTCAAAATGTCCTAGGGTAGTCACAGTCAAAAACACAATTGAAAAAGAGATTTGGTCACCTCTGTGGTCTATGATAACCTAACAGAATAATCCCAATTATGATTGATGACACATATTTAGACATCAGAATTTTAGAAATCCCATACCATTTTGGGACACATATTAACATTATTCACTAAAATATAATCTGAAGATCAAACAGCACCATATTTCAACAGTCTTACATAACTAAACATGTCAAATAATTCTATTTACCTCTTCCTTGGATGCTTCAGGGGGCCCTCTGTAGCATCCAAAAGTTAGGAGTTAGAAAAGACCATTTTGAAGCTGAAATTTGATATGTTAAAGTCTTAAAACACTTAATAGAATTTTAGATTACAATAAGTCATCTATTTAGCCAAAATGATGACTCAAATTTTTAAAAATAAAAACCTGTACTCATGCGTGCAATAAAAATAGCCAGTATTCATTAAGAGGGAAGACCTAGTTTTCTAGTTTTCCAAACAAGTAGTTCCAGTTAACTACTTTGGTAGTTTATTCACAAGGCAAACAAAAATCTTTCAATACATGAAAATATTCAAGAGAGAAAAAGCCAGATCTTACCCTTGCAGTAGTCTCCTATTAATGTCAACCCCAATTTTTAAAATGAAACCTTACAGACAAATCCATTCAGTCTTAGTCCAGTTTGACTATGAGGTAAGATTCTTATAAACTTTGTACAACCCTTTTCAAATTTTTGTTAAAAATTAGGTCAATTTATGGAAAAGCCAAATTATACCCTTTTGAATTTGATCAATATGAATTTATTTTACAAAATTAATCTGTATACATCTTCCACAATTTGTTCAAACTTTTAGCCTTTAAACAATCCTTTAACCCTCTAAACTAATAAGAAATTTAGATTTCCCAAACTTCTTATAATATTTTACTAAGAGCACATTTTACTCTCCTTATACACCTTGCATATAAATCTGTTTTCAGTAGTCTCAATTACATGTTATAATGGTAACTCTTGGCAATTTTAAATTTTATTGTAAAAGTCAGTAAATTGTTTTAGTTGTGCATTAGGCATGGATAAAGTCTGGTCCTTTCCAGCATAGTTAGTGCATGATTAATTCCAGATGTCCCCCAGGCCTTACCAAACTGTAAAGCAGGCAAATCAAACAGTTTCCAAAAGCCAAAGAAGCAGTTTATGACCTTAAGGCATTCAGCAAACCCAATATCTGACCTGAATAATTTGGACCACATGTCTACACTTTTAAGACGTTTTTATTTTACCAATAATTTTTAAAACTTTTTTTATTTCTCAAATATTAAAGTCAAGTGAACTAAAAGGCATTCTTGTATTCTTCTTTAAGAATGTTTGATCTAAGTGCTTATTTTTCCTTAAAGCAATCAATTGGAGCTCTTTTAAATATAAACATCACAGACATAACATATGTATAACTACACAGACAGATAGAAGGATATCCAGTAGTTGTAAGATTTTTCATGTGCCAATCTCTTAACTGGATTACTGGAAAACATACATTTTCTAAGGCCTAATAAGTAGGCACAGATGGAAGACAAACAGATTTTGAAAGGGATCCATTCACCTCTAATTCTTGCAGTTCCACGAGGAAAATATAGGATTTTCTGAAAACAGGGTTAGTGACATCTCCTCCATTTTCCCAAGGAGTTCCAGGCCAGTAGAGGTTATCTTGGAGCCTCTCATGAGTACATTAAGAATAGCCAGACAGGAGCCGGGCGCGGTGGCTCAAGCCTGTAATCCCAGCACTTTGGGAGGCCGAGGCGGGTGGATCACGAGCTCAAGAGATCGAGACCATCCTGCTCAACACGGTGAAACCCCGTCTCTACTAAAAATACAAACAATTAGCTGGGCATGGTGGCACGTGCCTGTAATCCCAGCTACTCAGGAGGCTGAGGCAGGAGAATTGCCTGAACCCAGGAGGCGGAGGTTGCGGTGAGCCGAGATCGCGCCATTGCACTCCAGCCTGGGTAACAAGAGCGAAACTCCGTCCCAAAAAAAAAAAAAAAAAAAGAATAGCCAGACAAAAATGGAGAAAAATAATTCAATCAACTGAGAAGAAAAAACCTTTTCCCAGAAATATAAGACACATGAAGGGAGAAAACATAAAAGCCTTTTGAATATAGCTATACATTAAATATCCATGGATATTCAATTTTAATTAAGCTAACTTTTAATCATTGTACTCCTTTTTAAAGAAGTCCTTTTAAATCTCATATTACCTGACCTTAGCCTTGCCAAATGGCCAATAATTCTAGCTTTTGAACTCATAGAGGGGCAGAGAACACAGTGATTTTAACCATTCCTACAATTAGTTTGCACAAAGTGAGAGAAGTCAGAAGTCCAACTGGAAAGAACTGTTGCCCTTTCGCCAGCGTGTCAGGCTTCTGGGATCCTTAGAGCCATATCAACCTCAGAGTCCTGTGAAGGGGAACTGACAAAGAAGCTGTCCCTCCTCAAGAGATTACTAAGCAGTTTAAGGTGTGGGGAAATTAAACTTTTCCCAGTTTGGGGGATGCATCTGAGGGGAGTGTCCTGTAGTACAAAAATGCAATTACCCATCTGTGAAGAGAGAACAGGGACAGGGAAGGAAAAAGCTTTTTTTTTTTTTTTTCTTCCAGAGTCTGAGGGTCAAAGGAGTTTTAGTTATTTAGGATGCACTTGAGAGGAGTGCAGGCGAAAAATGACTGATTGGTTACCCATTTGGAAAGAATGGTTACCCAAATGGGTAACCAGCCAGTTCCTTTGTTCTTCTCACTCTTCCCAGCAAATATGCAAGGTATGTGAGAGAAGAAAAAAAGACATTGGCTCCTGCCTGCTCCATGGAGCAGGAGGACTGGGTCTGCAGCTGTGGTTTGGAAGCTACAGCAGCATATGGAGAGCTCCCACCCCAACTTGGAAGGGGTGGAGATCCTGCTTGTCCCCAGCTCCCACCAGCCTCATGGAGTGTGCAGCCCCAGCTATGCCTCTCTGCTACAGCTGGCTTGTTGGCAGCGGCCACTCCAGATAGGCCATCACTGCCATAACTAATCCTTCTTCTCCTCCAAACTCTTTGGTTCTTCCCAAGGTTCCACTTCTTTCAAAAATTAACCAGGAATAGAACTAATCTGTGAAATAAATTACTATGACATAAAAATTAAATACATAGCACTGCCACTGTATCAACAATTGTCCTGTGAGTGATAAAATGTATCAATGTTTTCATATATGCACCCTCGCTTTACCAGATATATATATATATATATATATATAAGTGAGATAAGAATCTTTACGTTATTTATATTAGTACATTTCCAGAACAGAGCCCAGTGCCTGATGTTCTGAAAAAAGCAAGATATGTTTCAGTTATTGAATTCATTAATTAAACTTCCTTATTACTCAAGAAAACTTTCAGCTGAGTCAAGCTCCTCCCTTCTCTAAAAACTGAAGTCAATAGAAGGACACTATGTTGTCATTCTTTCCTCAGATTTTGATTTTTTTAAAAATTTATTTATTTAACTTTAGGTACATACTATATCTGGCATTTCTCCGTATGTTATCCTTCCCCACTCTCCCCTCCCTCCTCACCCTGCAGATGTCCCTCCCCTACCCTCCCTCAACTGCCCCCAGTGTGTGATGCTCCTCTCCCTGAGTCCATATGTTCTCATTGTTCAACACCCACCTATGAGTGAGAACATGCGGTGTTTGGCTTCCTGTTCTTGTGTCAGTTTGCTAAGAATGATGGTTTCCAGATTCATCCAAGTCCCTACAAAGGACACAAACTCATCGCTTTTTATGGCTGCATGGATTTTGATTTTGTTACACAAAGCAGCCTTAACTTTTGTCATTTGGAAGACAAGTAACACCTGTGGCACTTTACTCTTCCACATGGAACATCCAGTATCCATTCACATATTAGAACCATGCCCATGTACCAAGCAAAGAGGGTATATATTATTATTTGAATGCTAATGTAACATGTACGCACATTTCAAAAATTGGCTAGAATTCTTTTTTACTTGAAAGAGTTTTAAATGCCTTTGACAATCTATTGTATTTGTATTTCTAAAGAAAAAAAATTGCATGCAACCAACTTGAGTAAACAAATTCAAGTCATTCCCAAAAATAAAAGTTATTTTTAACATGAAAATTTATGTATCATAAAGTGATACATAAATTCTGAGAAATTACTATTATTAACTTTAAAAGATAGGAGACTGGAGTGGACTCCTAAAATTAACTCAGATTTTTTTTTTCTATTTGTGTAGGACAATAACTGAATAAGATGGTTAATCATCATTGAACTGATATTTTTAAAGCAAACTATTTAAAGAGGCACTGCAACCTTGGTAGCTGCAGATAAAGGATCGACTTGTTACAGTTGTTGTGGGATTCTAAGTCCAGGTAAGAACTGTTGAGTTTCTCTCATTTTAACATTTCTTTTGTGTAAGAAATGTTCACAAATTTCAGGGAAAAATTTTTTGATGGTCATAACAAATATTAAACATTTTATTTCTGTTTCTTCATAGACATAAGTCTTTAAGAGGTGGTAAATATCTCTTCTGGAAATAGATGAACCTCAGGTTTATATATACTTGAAGAAAAATTAGAGAAATTCACATCCTTATAAATAAAAACTAAAGTTTGAAGTCTCGTTCCTATTACTTTATAGACAAATGAAATTTCAAGTGTGAAATAGTGAACCTCTAGATAACCTCTTAAAATATGCTACAATTATTTTCATCAAGTGCATAGAATTATGAGACTAGACTTGCTATTTCTTTTATTTCATTTTAACTGGATAACTTGATAACTAGGGGTGGAGGAAAGCATGGGGTGAAAAAGAATTGGCAAACAAAGAAGTAGAATGCGTCTCAAGTTTACTTACCCACCTCACTTTTCTAGTTTCAACTCAAATTTGATTTAGGGTGAAAATAGATTTTCTAGATTATATTTTCTCTGATTAAATGAGAAAAAAAATTTTTTAGCATAGTTCTTGACACACTCAGTGCTCAATAAGTATCAGCTCCATTCTCTCATTCAGGCAGTTGTCTTCCCTAATAAGACAATTGTTTTTTATTGTGAAAGTAAGATGGGGATGCAGGAAGTCTCCCCTATAAAAGGTCTACAAAGTTACAAAATGCTGTGTTTTTTCTTTCTCAATGACAGGCACATGCAAGAAACTGAGTCATTTGGTCCACATTTCTTTTTTTCCCCCTTAAATAGAAAAAGCTTGAGAGAGATAAGGAGAGGCTGGTAAGATTCTGCCCTCTGCTGCTTCCCAATCAAAGAAATAGCTGGCCTGTCCTGATCAAAGAAGAGTTGCAATGTGGCATCCAAATGCCTATGACTCTGCCTTATAAACTTATTGTGTCTCCAAAATTCAAATATGTAAAACATTTGGAGCTCAGAAAAAAATGTTAACTGCCTACAACTAAGAATTTAAAATTCCACAGTGAAGTAGAAAGTGTGATATTTAGTCAAGACTAAAGTAGTATTTCAACTTTACAGGAACTTTTCATTTACTTGTTATAACTTAACCTTTCTGAGAAATGAAGAACAAAGTGCCCACATTTCTAATTATTTTTTCTAGATATTTTATTTATAAGAGATGTGTGGAATTTGTCTGGGAGAGTAGGAGAAATCCAGGGAAGAGTAATGATTATACAGGTATATTCTCCAGTGATACAGCAGAGTGGGAGAATATCAACGATGTATGATTTGGACTGGCATTATAAATAAGAGATGAGGAAGGACATTTCAAGTTGGGAAGAAACATATAAGAGGGCAGAGAGCTTTCTTCTTGGGACAGTGGTGCCATAACGGCTTATGGGTGTATTGGGAAGTGGGACTAAAAACAAGAACCAGGCCTACGTCATGAAGACCCTCAATTACGATATATTACTTTTAATTCATATGGTATAAGGAATCTTTGAAAGAGTCTGGGAGTGACTATAATATGCATAGAATAGAAGGAAGACCGGGAGACAGGACAACTAGAAGTTAACTAACTGAAATAAACAAGGCTCAGAGCAGCGAGGCTATAGCCCTCAAGTCTTCAAGAATATTTGTATAATAGAAAGAAAAAAGAAGTGTAAAGGTGAAGAACCATCCACCTTACAAATCATTGAAAGACAACTGTGATTGTAAAATTAATACTTTAAAGAAAAAAAATTCCTAACATTTAAATTATGAAGAAACAGAAAGACATATTTATGAAAAAAGTAGCGTGAAATTCAGAGTTGCCATAAACTTGAAAACATCAAACTATTGATTTTTTCTAACCTCACTCCTCTCAAGAACTGGACATAACCAGGTGCAGGCATACATAAAACACATGAGAAAAATGAAATAATTGGAGTTCACTTAAATGTATATAGGCATGAGTTTCTCCATGTATGTATATGTTTATATGTATTCACATATACATAAGTGATAATATACTCAGATATTTTTTATTTTTATATTTGTGCACTATCATTAATATACATTATGCATATTTAAAATATTTACATGGGTTACTATATAGATCAATAATTATTTACTAATGAAAACATTTTATTCATTAAATACTTGATTTATTTGTTGAGTAAGTTAATAAAAAATATATTGATTTTTATTATTCACAGATTAACAAATTTGTCTACTCACTAACTTGTAGCTCTAATATTAATAGAGCTAGGCTTTTGTGGTCATTCACTTGCAAGAGCAGAGTGGTGAAAAATTTGAGTTGCCATTTTTCTCAGCTGAGGTTGTGAATCACAAAAATCTTAGACAGATCTCAGTTAATTTAAAAAGTTAATTTTGCCAAGGTTGTGGACGTGCACCGGTGACACAGCCTCAGGAAGTCCTGATGACATGTCTCCAAAGTAGTCAGAGCAGCTTGGTTTTATACGTTTTAGGGAGACATGAGACATCTATTAACGTATGCAAGGTGAACATTGGTTTGGTCCAAAAAGGCGGGACCACTTGAAGCAAAGACAGGACGACTCAAAGTGGGAAGGGGGCTACCAGGTCATAGGTAGATAAGAGAAAAATGGTTGCATTCGAGTTTCTGATTAATCTCTCCAAAGGAGGCAATAAGATATGCATTTACCTCTGTGAGCAGAGGGGTGATATTGAATAGAATGAGTGTAGATGGCGTGGGAGAAGCCTTACAGATTGGGCTTGTTCCTAGGGCAGACATCAGAGGATCACCCACTAGGTCAGGGGAGAACATGCTGGCAGACCCAAAAGCCATCTGTGGGGTGAAAATCCTGGGCCATGGGTGCCATACTGGTTGCATACCTGCAGCGTCACTGCCCTGTCAGGGGATCCTCTGCCCTTGAGCCACTGTACTTTCAGACCACCCACAGACATATTCCACAACTTGTTCTGACTTTGACAGGCACAGGGGACTGGCAGCACCTTGCAAAGTCATGGGGCTTCTGGTGACCTAATTTTGTTGTAGACTTCCAATGCCCAAGCTTGGGTCAAAGAAAACATGGTAGGACAACAGCATTTAAAGGGGACATCACCAAGGCCCGGGAACAAACTTGGAGAAGGCATCCTCTCTTGCCCCCTACACCTTCTCCTCAGATTATTATATTATCCACACTGATATATAAAAAGGGCAGGCAGGGTGGGGCACGGTGGCTCATGCCTATAATCCCAGCCAGGAGATGGAGACCAGCCTGGCTAACGTGGTGAAACCCTGTCTCTACTAAAAAATACAAAAAAATTAGTCAGGCATGGTGACATGTACCTGTATTTCCAGCTACTTGGGAGGCTGAGGTAGAAGAATCACTTGAACCCAGGAGGCGGAGGTTGCAGTTTGCCGAGATCAAGCCATTGCACTCCAGCCTGGGCGACAGAGCAAGACTCTGCCTATTAAAACAAACAAACAAACAAACAAACAAACAAACAAACAAACAAAACCATACCTGAGAAAAAGCCTAACTGCCAGCCTTTAATCTCAAGTGCCATCTACTGGACTGCAGCCCAAATAACATCACCTTCAGCATATAATGCCTGTGAAATCCACCACAGCAACTCATCCGCAATCAAGGGACCTGTGAAGAAGCTTGGTCCACTGAAAACACTTGAAACAAAGGCAATGAATTGTACACAACGTACACAACAGTCAAACCCTCAAGGGGAAAGAAAAACACAGCCCCATTCAAATGACATCAAATTCAAAAAGAAAAAGAAACTTCAGTTTCTTCAGATGATAAGAAATCAATGCAAGAACTCTGGCAATACAGAAAGCCAGATTGTTTTGTTACCTCTAAGTGATTACACTTAGTCCCTAGCAATAGATCTTAACCAGATTGTTATGCCTGAAATGACATATAAAATTCAGAATCTGGAGGGCAAGGACACTCAACTAGATCCAAGATAAATTTGAAACCCAATAAGAAGAACCATAAAAATAACCCATGATTTGAAAAATAATATGGCTATATTAAGAAACAGCCAAACTGGACTTCTAGAATTAAAAAATAGAATGCTACAGCAATTTTAAAAAACAATTTGAAGCCTTTACAACATAATAGACCAAACAGAGGAAATAATTTCAGAGCTCAAAATATTGTGGATCAACCCACTCAGACAAAGATAAAAAAACATTTTTAAGTGAACAAAGCCTTTGAGAAAAATGAGATTATGTAAATAATCCAAATTTATGACTCATTATTATTCCTGAGAGACAAGGAATGAAAGTAAGCAACTTGGAAAACATATTTGAGAATATAATTCACAAAAATTACCCCAATCTTATTAGAGAGGTTGGCATGGAAATACAAGAAATTAAAAGAACTACTGCAAGATAGTATACGGGAAGACCATCCCCAAGGCACATAATCATCAGACTTTCCAAAGTCAAAATGAAAGAAAAAAACAGATAGGCACCTAGAGAAAAGGATAATTGCACCTGTAAAAGAAATTCCATCAGATTAACGTCAGACTTCCCAGCAAAAACCTTATAAGCCAGGAGAGATTGGGGGCCTACTTTCAGCATTCTTAAAGAAAAGAAATTCCAGCTAGTAATTTCCTATGCCACCAAATTAAGCTTCATATGTGAAAGAGAAATAAAATATTTTCCAGGCAAGCAATTGCTAAGTGATTTTGATACCACTAGATGAGCTTATGCTTAAGGGAGTTCTGAACATTGAAACAAAAGAATGATACCTTCTATCACAAAAACACATGTAATTACATATTTGCAAGACCCTGTAAAGAAACCACATAATCAGGACTACAAAGCATCAGCTAACAACGTCATGGTAGAAACAAAACCTTACATATAAATATTAACCTTAAATATAAATAGTCTAAACACTCCACTTAAAACACACAGATTGGCAAACTGAAATTAAAAAAAAAAAGACCCAAGTATCTGCTGTCTTCAAGAGACCCATCTCACATGGAATGACAGCTATAGGCTCAAAGTAAAGGCTTAAATAAAGAGCATTCATGCAAATGGGAAAAAAAAAAAGCAGGAGATCACTATTTTTGTATTAGATAAAACAGACTTTCAACCAAAAACAGTTAAAAGATAAAGAAGATCCTTACATTATAATAAAGGGTTCAGCTCAACAAGAAGTTTTAACTATTCTAAATATATACACATTGAAAATTGGAACATGTGGATTTATAAAACAATTACCACTAGACCTACAGAAAACCTGGATAAACATTAATAATGGAGAACCTTGGTAACCCATTGACAGCATTAGACAGATGCTCAAGATAAAAAACTGACAAAGAAATTTTGGATTTAAACTTGATACCTTGCCAATTAGACCTAGTAGACATATGTCTATGTATCACCCAACAACCACAGAATGCACATTTTTCTCATCTGCACAAAAACATACCCTAAGATTGACCACTTGCTTAGTCATTGAGCAAATCTCAAAAACTTCAGTAACACTGAAATCATCCCAAGCATCTTAGATCACAGTGAAATAAAAATAATAATTAATACCAAAAGGAACTCTCAAAAGTACACAAATATGTAGAAACTTTAAAAAATGCTCCTGAATAACTTTTGGATAAAAAATAAAATTAAGTCAAAGATCAAAGAATTACTGGAAACAAATGAAAATTGTGACACAACATACTCAAACCTCTGGAATAGACCCAAAACACTAAGAAAACGGTTTTTACCACTGAATGCCTGCATTAGCAAGATAGAAAGATCTCAGGTTAACCTAATGTCACACCTAAAGGAATTAGAAAAATGAGAACTAAACCTTAAC